>NW_024582621.1:873209-874931 GCF_018398535.1 Haplochromis burtoni
TGCATCACATGACTAAAATGCATCATCGTTTTAGAAAGTCTACGTTTTCGAGTGTCCACACTGCGACTGGACAGCTCCGTTTTTAAATGTATGCGTCTTCGAGAGTGTTTTCAAAACGGAGAGAAAGCGTATTTAATTTTTATTGACTATTTTAACCGGTACGTCTTCTGTTTCCGTGATCACCCCCTGCTGCTCTCCCCATTATAGAAGGGGTTCCCTTCTAAGCCCACGTTTTCAAATGAAAACGCATTAGTGGACGTAGCCTGAGTCGCTTTCTGCATTTCCTTTTAATGTTGCTGACCCTTTGTTGTAATGACTTGGTGATATAAGTAAAATTGAATAGATTTGATTTGAAATAACAGAACTCAAACCAATTACAGAAACATAACAATAAAGCAACCAAAAAGTAAGAAATAACAATAACAAGAATAAAAATCAAGAACAAAATAGATACAATATACAGCCAGTGGCAGCTAGAATGTATTTCAAACATTTCAGAGGAATACAGATTGAAATGAATGCTTAGCAAGACAAACATGAAGCAGCTTTATGCTTTACTGTATTTTGGACCGGTAAGCAATTTGAGGAAGTTTTTAAGGTGGAAGGGTTTTAAGGCTGATGAAATAGCTGTTTTAAAATACCACAATGACACTTCTTACTAATTAAAAATAAAAAAAGTTTGACAACGCCACAGGAACACTAGCTGAAAATGCCTTTTATATCACTTAATGGCACGTATTGTATCGTATAAAGGTACTATCATTTTAGAGTTGCATTTTCATAAATACAAATACGTTCGAGCACTTATTTAAACTTTCACAGCTGTTATGATAATTAAATCTATTACAGATATTATGGTGTGCCTTGATGATCTTGCCAGATTTCAACCTTTGCAGCCTGTATGGCATATCATAGAATATATTTCTTTTTTAGAAAAATGCTAACAGTTTATTATTGGCAACTTCATGGCCACTCCAGATCGTTGTGTATAGCTGTCGACTCAATTACTCAAACAAATCATAGGATCCATATCAAGAAAGGACTAAGTATATATATCAAATAAGGAAAATATATCAAATGCATGTCAACAAAATAAGAAAAATTTAGATATAAAATTTATTAATTATAACATTGGAACTATTATTATTAGTAGTAGTAGTAGTACAACTGGCAGAGAAAAATTGTTGACTGTTTGCAGTTGTTCATCAGTATAAAAACTCGTCTTACCTTTTCTCTGGTTCTCTCAGCTTTGAAAAAAATTAGAGAGTGGACAACTCAGCATTTAACTAGAAATCAGAGAGGGGAGGGGGGGAAAGGGAGAGATAATGCTGTAGCTCTATATGCACACAAACACACACACACACACACACACACCTCTGCAAAACGGTTTTGTTCTGTTTTTTGTTTGTTTGTGGCTTCTTTGTGGTTTCTTTCTCTTGAGGACAGTGACCCAAAAAATTTCATGTAACGCTGGAAAATTGAGAAACATTGTTATAAAAGCCTCGTCATTTCCCCAGTACAACTGGACCGTAGATGGCTTGACCAATCTTAATGCTGTTTCCACATGCAATAGAAGTCAGATGCAAAGCAAAAAGAATAATCAAATTAAGAAGAAGAAGATGAATGTGAAGATGCTACAGAGTTTGTCTGCTTTACACTACCACACAGTGCAAAGTTAACGGATGACTGAGAAAGCACAGATTTAGGGTTGAAGAAAACTGC
>NW_024582621.1:876929-878754 GCF_018398535.1 Haplochromis burtoni
CTGTATTGTATGGCTGCAGATGTCAAAGGACCATAAGACCATAATCTAATCAAGGCCATAATGCTGATTGTTACAAATTGATAGTTTTTGAATGCTATACCCAGTAGCCACCTTTTCTCACATTTATAAGAATAAACTGCTCAAGGGCTCCTATGTACAGCCCAACACTGCCCTCTACAGTAAAACTGATGTTAGCACAGCCTCAAATTCTTTACTTCTTCATGATTAGTGGCTCATGTACGGAAGAGGATTAGGGCCACTGGGGGAAAAAAAAGAATTCTGACTTTTTTCTCAGAATTCTTTTTTTTTTTCCAGTGGCCCTAATCCTCTTCCGTACTCATGTTTAAACTTTAGTAGTTGTTCAGAAATATTTTGCTTAATTTCCAATTTCATTATGTTCTCTGAGGCTGAGGTGATGAACGTTTAGCACAGAGGATCTCAGATATTTCCTTCTGCATTTTGTGGTTAAAGTGGTTAAAGTCTACAACAGTAACACTGTTGCAGAACACACTGGACACGCACACAAACTGTCAACAGATAATGCATACACTTGACACTGGTTTATATTTCTAATACTTTGTTTCATAAATTGTGTTACCACCTATGATGACTAGAGCAAAGGTCTTAGACCTGCAGCTCGAGAGCTCCTTTGCCCATTTCCAGTGGTTTTCCAAAGTTTTGATGAATGTTTAAAGAGCGATAAACATGTTTTAAAAATTTATTTCAACATTTCCTTTTTTATTTACTGACGTGCATCGTCACTTGGTACCTTACTCCTTACATTTTGCTAATTGTCAATTATAAGAAAAGACAAATTGATAGTTGTGATGGATCCCATATCCAAGGCAGTAAAAGTTGGTAGTAAAAAGAGAGATTTTAAACATGCAAGAACAGATTTCTTTCCTTTCACTGCTGCTGTGGGCTTACTGGTGTGTTTGGTCTGCAGCAGGATTTCTTGCTGTCCTTAGAGGTATAAGAATTAAAACACAAGTGAAAACTCTCTAAGGCTGTTTTTAGCAATCAACGTCCACTCCATGAATTAGTGTCAAACACCAGCAACCACGTCAAGAGCAGTTGTGGAATACAGCACGAGTGTCATGGTCTGGGTGAGTGCTGGGGTCTTCATCTGACTTGCTGTCTCCACCTGTGGGCGGAGTGGCTGCACTCTGGCGCGTCTCCACAACTGCAAGCAATTATGCTGCCGGCTTTTAAGACTCACCACCGCTCACCACTAGTCCTTCTGCTAGCCACAGTTAGTGCTGGCCACCACACTTTTGTTGAGAAGAGTTTCCCACAGAAAGCAACTGAGCTGTAGTTTGTTTCTACAGCCTTTCAGCTAACTCCATCCGTGACAATACTCACCTTCATCTTGTTGCTTCATAGGCTCCAGTTCACTCTACTCACCCACCTGCCCTCCGGCCACAGTCATGGCAGTCCACCGATTCCCTGCTCTGGAGTCTGGCTGCCTCACCTGGACCGCTCGACCTCCCTCAAACACCAGTTCTCTACCTGCAAAGTGTAAGCCTGAAAGACTCTGCTTTGATTTTTCTTCTCTGGATAGCATGTCTTTAACCACTGAATCTATTCTCCTCTCTTTGCAGTGTACTGAGACTCCCGGTTGCATCTCCTGATGCCCATGCCCTTCCTCCTTGCCCTGAACCAAAGCTTACAAAATGAATTTAGTTTTCTCTCATGTTCTATGTTCTTGTAGGTTCTATATCACAGATTATATAACAGATCTGGGGAGTCATAGTTCATGGTCTTGCCTTTGCAATTTCGTGTTTTTGTGCAATAAAATCCGGTAATCAACACCTACCAGTGCCTT
>NW_024582621.1:879945-880852 GCF_018398535.1 Haplochromis burtoni
TTTTTTTTTCTTAAATTTTATTTTTGCATTTAAATTAAACATAACATGCTTATACAAAATCAACCAAGAACAATTACTGTTTTTAACATTTGTGAACTTATAAGCATGAAAGGAAAAAAAAAAAGAAAAAGTAGAGGAAGAAAAAAAAACCAAAAAAAAAACCAAATAAAATAATTCACGCGGAGAGTGAGGCATGAATTATGAGCAGTTATTTACCCATTGCTCTTTTAAATTGTGATCATAAAATCATAACCAAAATCTTAGCTACAAGATTGAGTAAACATATTTCAACAATTATACATCCTAATCAAACAGGTTTTATCCCTGGTAGATGGTCATTTAATAATGTCCGTTTATTATTAAATACAATTTACTCAGGTTATGGAAAAGAGGTTAAAACAGCAGTACTTTCTCTGGACGCTCAAAAAGCGTTTGATCAGATTGAATGGTCTTATATATTTGAGACTCTAAAACAATTTGGTTTTGGGGAGTACTTAAGGGATTGGATTAAAATGATTTATCTGTGTCCGGTGTCCTGTATTCTCACTAATGCAGATAAATCCTCTCCCTTTCAATTACAACGCGGGGTGAGACAGGGGGATCCCCTCTCACCGCTTCTTTTTGATATAGCCCTGGAGCCCCTAGCCATTAACATAAGAAACCACCCAGGTATACAGGGAGTTAAATTTGGGAATGTGGAAAGTCTTGTTAACATGTATGCAGATGACTTACTGATCTGCCTTTCCAAACCAGAAATCTCACACCCTAATCTTTTAAATTGTATTAAACACTTTGGGAAATTATCAGGATATATGATCAATTGGGATAAATCTGAATTTATGCCAATAACAGATAATCTATGCCCAAAGTTCCTCAGCTCACTCCCATTCAAATTAGTAACTACGTC
>NW_024582622.1:0-1250 GCF_018398535.1 Haplochromis burtoni
TGTGTGTGTGTGTCTGTCTGTCTGTGTGTGTGTGTCTGTGTGTGTGTGTGTCTGTGTGTGTGTGTGTCTGTGTGTGTGCACCTGGAGGTATTTCAACGGTGAAAGTCATGCAGTTCAAAGGTTTCGATTTTATGACAGAAACAACATTTGTAATCTGTGATCTTATTTGTCGTTTTTCCCAAATAAATACCTGATGGGGTGGTGCTGTGTGATGGGGTGGTGCTGCGTGATGGGGTGGTGCTGCGTGATGGGGTGGTGCTGCGTGATGGGGTGGTGCTGTGTGATGGGGTGGTGCTGCGTGATGGCGTGGTGCTGCGTGATGGCGTGGTGCTGTGGTGGTCCTTTTTGTATTGCTACATGTGGTTACATTAAGAAAAGCGACATCAGAGAATATTGCATAAAATACGATACATTGAAGTTTAAATGAAAAAAGATTTGTGGTTAAAAAGCCTTTAGATGAATTTCATAACACCAGTGAATCTGGAAACATTAAATATGGACTTTTTTTGTTGTTAAATTTTGTTTAAACGTGTATTCTGTATTTATCATGGAGGGAAATGTTTCAGCCATTTGAACTGTGATGACTCAAACCTGAGTGTTCTTGGGACAGAGACACTACTTTCTTTAAATAACCAAGTGAGAGGTGAGGAGATCAGGATCCGTTTGGAATTTAAAATCTGTTTTAAAATAGTTCTCCTTTTTATTTCATAGTGCTCTAAATGTTTTAAACCAGTTCAGCCTTCAGATTTTGTTACTGTGAGCTGGGCTGCTAATCTGGCCTTCTGACAGCGTTCCTTCATGTTCATTCCTGACACTAACCACAGCATGTAGCTGCTGCTCACTTCCTGCTGGTTGAGCTCAGAGTCACTTCTACTGCTGTTCATGAAGTATGACTACAATACAAGACAAAGAGTAGGAGGAAACTAACACCAAACACGGGAACATGAAGTCTGGACACAGAACACATGAATACCTGAATATGACACATGAGAGCAAAGAAAAACTCACACACTAAATACACAGAGGTGTGATGAAGGAAGCAGAAACACATGGGAACCCAGCTGGGGCGCACAGGGAAGCCAAACACTGAACACGAGACGAGAGACTGACAAAACGGGAATCTCACAGGGCGGTCGTGGCTCAAGGGTTGGGTGTTCGTCTTGTAACCGGAAGGTTACAGGTTCGTGCCCCGGCTCAGACAGTCTCGGTCGTTGTGTCCTTGGGCAAGACACTTCACCTACTGCCTACTG
>NW_024582622.1:2139-3780 GCF_018398535.1 Haplochromis burtoni
ACCCGTGTAGGTGCGGACGCAGCGTAAAAGAGTTAGTAGTTTATTTTATTACTACCTGTAATTTGAGGTGTGAAATAAACCGCAATGGAGCAAAATATGGGCGCGTGTGGTTGGAGGAAGTGTGTGTGTGCGTGTGCACGCGCGGGGGGGCGCGAACATTTTTCTTGTAAAACAAAGGGGGGCCCAGCAAAAAAAAAGTCTGGGAACCACTGGTATAAGACCTTTCAGAGTCTTATATTCTATCTCCTTTTTGTTGTCTTTATAGAAGGCCAGCTAAAAGGCTGGAGACATGATGGTACACTCACAAGAATGAATGAGGTGGATTATTTTCATTTTACTTAAAATATATGTTTTTGGTAAGTTAAAATATGTTTTTCTAATTAAGTCTACGTAATTGTGTCTATTATTGTGTGTACAGAATACTAATGTGTTACTTGATGGCATAACATTTAAATTAATTAGGATCGATATACTTCGTATATCCACAAGGTGGCAGTAATGCAAAAACAGTTGCAATAAAACTGCAAAGAACAACAAGGTTTCAGGGCCTGCTCATGCGCAAGACTTCAAATTTAACTTAAAAACGTTGTTTTTGGCGCCAAGCTGCTGTTTCTTTTTCTTTTTTTCCAAATAAGTTGGATGTACTTAATTCATTTGTGTGGAACCTGTTGACAAAATAGATTTATGTGAAACTAATTAGTAAAGCACAAGGTGGCTGAAAATATAATATTTGAATTAATCTAACTTAAATTTCACATTTTACTGCCACAAATAAGAAATGTGCTTAAAAATTAATCTAAACTATCTCACCTGTAAATATATCATTTATGTTCATACAACACAACTTGATTTAGATAGTCTTAAATACCTCCTGTTACCTAAAGGTTTTTGCTCTAAACTAACACAATGTAATTTCGTGGAACCTGTTGACAAAATAATTGTAATTAAAGTCAACATTTCATTTTGTTTGAATGTAGGATGTGAGCAGTTTGTGATGTTTGCTGATGATATTCCTGGAGGAGCTTTAGAAATCATTTGAAGTGTTTAATGAACATAATATATGACAAAGAGTACAAGGAAAAAAATTCTCAAGGAGGGAGGGGTCAACATGGGGCTAGAAGGGGGTGAATAACAGCCTGTTTAAAATATGGAGGGACACATTTAAGGATTGTTCATTACCTTAAGAGTAAATGGTGTGTGAGACCTTTTTGAACAGTGAAGTTGGTAAAGTGTCAAGTGGGCAAAACAATGGCTTCATTTTATCAACCAAACTGATGAGACTGTTCAGAGAGGTGTCAGGTGTCTCTGTGTGCAGGCAGGAATAGGACCCAAAGTGCAGACTCACGGCAGGCAAAACTGTATTTCAAAACTCAGCTTCTATTGCTGGATGGCAAAACGTAACAAAAATCCAAATAAACTTACATGAGCAGGCAGACAGACCACACAGCATAAATGAGAGTAGATCACGACACAGAGAAACACATGCAGGGCTTAAATACACAGAGGGAGCCATCAGGGAATGAGTAACAGGAGGGAAACACAGCTGGGGCAAATCAGGCATAACGAGACAGGGGAAGCAAAACCAGGCACACTTATATGAGACAGACTTTCAAAGTAAAACAGGAAACATAACACAGAGAC
>NW_024582622.1:3805-18695 GCF_018398535.1 Haplochromis burtoni
CAAGCCTCGATAGGCGCATCGCGGAAACGCCCCCTCCATTACTCGACACAAGCTTCGAAGCCTCGATACAGAACGTCACATCACTACTTTTTGGCTTTTTGTTACGTTTTGCCATCCAGCAATAAAACCTGAGTTTTGAAATACAGTTTTGCCTGCCGTGAGTCTGCACTTTGGGTCCTATTCCTGCCTGCACACAGAGACACCTGACAGAAGATCGCGACCAGAACATGGACCCTGCGACTCTTCAGCCTTTGAGTTTAACGCTGAGATGGAGCGGATGATTAAGCTTCTTGACAGCATTGCCCAGTCCAAGGATTTAAGGACCATGGCGGTTGGGCTAAGCGCAGTAGATGCTGTCATTCGGAGCAACCCTTGGCTAACTCAGCTTTCTACAGACACTGTGCTGGGCAACTCCATAGCTGCCTGGAGGGAGCAAGTCCGGGCTGGCAAGCTTGCTCTCTCTATTTCCACCTCCACTTCTTTACCGCTGACCCAGGACAACACACACTCCACCTGCCTCAACGCTGCCACGGACTTCCTCTCCTTCCTCACGCCAGCCGGGACCTTGTTTGCCTGTCCCTTCGCCTGCCTTTTCCCTGGCGGCTATGTGGTCCGAGGATGAGGAGGTCGTCTCCATTTCTCCACCAGTTCCCTCTTCCAGAAGGAAACATCGCCACCGCCACTCCTCTCCCCAGTCATCTGTTCTGCAACCTGGTCCTGCTGGAGGGTCCGAGGGGCCCGTCCAGCCTTCTGTTCCCGCTGGGGGTTCTGGAGAACCACACCAGCCTTTGTTCGCCTCCGCTGGAGGGTCCGAGGGGTCTGTCCAGCAACCTGCCTCCGCTGCAGCGCCACTACTTGCGGCTCCCACGCTGTCGCCTGCAGCGCCACCCTCCTCGTCTGGTCCAGCCTCCGAGTCTTCGTCCTCGCCTGGTCCCGCGCGACCGGCCTCCGGACCTGCTCCGCTATGGTCGCTGGCTTCGTGGTGGCTCTCCGGACCGGTTTTGGACTTTTGTGTTGTCGACCTCTGGGCCGGCCCTGAACTGCCTGGTTCTGGACTATTGGGCCGTCGTCCTTCCAGGCCTGGCCTCCTGAACCTTTTCAAGATTGTTACCTGGGCCTCTGCGCTCTTCTGGGCTTTTTGGTCTGTTTTCTTTTGGACTGTTGCTGGGCTCTGTGCTGTTGTTTTGGGCTTTTGTTCCCTGTATTTTGGTTTCTGGCTCCGTCTGTTTGTTTTGTTTCAGTCCCTCCGTCCTGGGGTCCGTTCTTCGTACCTCGCTTAGCTACATCCAAGATCAAATGACACATCCAAGATCAAATCATCCGCTAACTTTGAGCTCGCTATTCCGGTTCTCCGAACACACCTGTTGTTGACGATTAGTATAGCTGGATGAAGTAATGTGAGATCACTGGGTGGCTTAACAGGGGCTACGCATCGATAGTAGAAACATTGATCGGCAACCCTTTGATTGGTCGGCGAAAATGTCGAAGGAGCGCGCTCGTATTTTTCGGCAGCAGAGCAAGAACTCTTGATGAGGGATTTCAGGAGTTTCAGAGTTTAATCAAACGCAAGGGAACACTGCAAAGGCTGCAAAAGCAAGGAGAGAGGGCTGGCAGAAAGTTGCTGACAAATTAAACTCGTAAGTAATTTAATAATAAAATAAAATAATAATTAATAATAATGATTGGATTTATATAGCGCTTTTCAAGGCACCCAAAGCGCTTTACAATGCCACTTATCTCAGTCACTCTCACATTCACACACTGGTGGAGGCAATCGTGGCTCAAGAGTTGGGAGTTCGCCTTGTAATCGGAAGGTTGCCGGTTCGAGCCCCGGCTTGGACAGTCTCGGTCGTTGTGTCCTTGGGCAAGACACTTCACCCGTTGCCTACTGGTGGTGGTCAGAGGGCCCGGTGGCGCCAGTGTCCGGCAGCCTCGCCTCTGTCAGTGCGCCCCAGGGTGGCTGTGGCTACAATGTAGCTTGCCATCACCAGTGTGTGAATTGTGCGTGAATGGGTGGATGACTGGATATGTAAAGCGCTTTGGGGTCCTTAGGGACTAGTAAAGCGCTATATAAATACAGGCCATTTATCCATTTGATTACACGAAGTAATTTACAATTACTACTCTGAAATATGAATTACATCTGTAATAATCACATACATGTAATAGAATGTTAATAGTACATTTCCCTTTTTTAGGAAATGACCTGTATGTATCTGTGTGACATCAATAAAAGGATCAAGTGCTGCATTATCTTTAGTTACATTGATGTTATTTATTTATGGTGAAACAGTGGTGGAATATCGCTGTTGCTTTCGTATAAATGAAGCGGACATACCTGCGTGGCCGCGATCTAATCCTGTTTACATAAAGTAAACCTGCTCCCGAGCAGGTTTACGCTTACGGCTCTGTTGCTATGGCAGCAAGTCCCGGATGAGCTTCGGGGAACCGAACGATCCAGGATCACGCGAAATCGTCAACAATCTAATCCAGCTAACCTACTTAGCGAGGTACGAAGAACGGGCCCCTGTTCCCCCGCCGCCCACCCTGGTTGGGTTGTTTTTTTTTTGTGATGTTTCGTGGTTGGGCTGTCTGGAGCCAGCCCTTACTAGGGGGTACTGTTAGGATGCCTGGGTCGTTGACCCAGGGTTTTTGAGTTTATTATATTATTTATCATTTCTAGTCTTTGGTTTCTTTGAGTTCTGTCTTATGGTTTATGTCTCTGTGTTCTCTAGTTGCTCTGTCTCCCCTGTCAGCTGTATCCCCTTGTCAAGTTCACGTCTCTGTGTTATGTTTCCTGTTTTACTTTGAAAGTCTGTTCATATAATGGTCTGGTTTTGCTTCCCTTGTCTCGTTATGCCTGATTTGCCCCAGCTGTGTTTCCCTCCTGTTACTCATTCCCTGATGGCTCCCTCTGTGTATTTAAGCCCTGCATGTGTTTCTCTGTGTCGTGATCTACTCTCATTTATGCTGTGTGGTCTGTCTGCCTGCTCATGTAAGTTTATTTGGATTTTTGTTACGTTTTGCCATCCAGCAATAGAAGCTGAGTTTTGAAATACAGTTTTGCCTGCCGTGAGTCTGCACTTTGGGTCCTATTCCTGCCTGCACACAGAGACACCTGACACCTCTCTGAACAGTCTCATCAGTTTGGTTGATAAAATGAAGCCATTGTTTTGCCCACTTGACACTTTACCAACTTCACTGTTCAAAAAGGTCTCACACACCATTTACTCTTGAACAATCCTTAAATGTGTCCTCCATATTTTAAACAGGCTGTTATTCACCCCCTTCTAGCCCCATGTTGACCCCTCCCTCCTTGAGAATTTTTTTCCTTGTACTCTTTGTCATATATTATGTTCATTAAACACTTCAAATGATTTCTAAAGCTCCTCCAGGAATATCATCAGCAAACATCACAAACTGCTCACATCCTACATTCAAACAAAATGAAATGTTGACTTTAATTACAATTATTTTGTCAACAGGTTCCACGAAATTACATTGTGTTAGTTTAGAGCAAAAACCTTTAGGTAACAGGAGGTATTTAAGACTACTAAATCAAGTTATGTTGTATGAACATAAATTATATATTTACAGGTTAGATAGTTTAGATTAGTTACTTCAACACATTTCTTATTTGTGGCAGTAAAATGTTAAATTTAAGTTAGATTAATTCAAATATTATATTTTCAGCCACCTTGTGCTTTATAATTAGTTTTACATAAATCTATTTTGTCAACAGGTTCCACACAAATGAATTAAGTACATCCAACTTATTTTTTAAAATTTCTTTTATTGTCAACACATTCAGTGAGCATTTGTGTAAACCCAGTTATAAATACACAATATAATAGTATTGAAAGTAGCTTATCCTACATGCGTTTTGCAGCACACTAAAAGCTATCAGTTTTTTAACTTTTTACATGCTGTGTGCATTCGTGCCAAGTCGTTTGAACGTTATGAGACAGGTACCAGGACACAATGTAAAATACACCATAGTGACTATGTATCTTTGCTATGTTTTTTAATCAATCGTGGTGTATTTTGCACAATTCACTGCCAGCAACTATGTGTTGATATACGTAATGACAATTCTTAGTCAGATATTCTCTGGCAGTATAGAAATTACTATAAATGAGTAAATGCAAACTAATTTAGATTTACAGGGCCTATGTCAACTGTTAGACTACAATCATACGTTATTCTGTACACACTGAATAACTCAAGCATATGCGATTCTCAAGTTATGTAGTTTACTAAGATCAAGTTATTGAAAGTTGCATCGATGATTCTTATATGCAACTACCCCTCATACCTGCTGCTCCGGCTGCTTCCTATGGTTTAATACCAATCACAGTGGGATTTAAAGTTTCCAAAGCAGAAACCAGATAGTGAAATACGCACACTCGTGTGCGATTCTTGTGAGTGAATGTACTCGATCACTCGTATCTCCACACGCCTTTTCAAGCTTGAGCTAATGTCTTGCAATAAAGACAACCAAAAAAAAGGTGATGGATAGCCTACTCTCTAAGACTCTGAAAGGTCTAATATGATGCTTTTTCAATTACTGACTCATACGTTCCAGGTTCCCAGACTTATATTTTGTTTGCTGGGTGCCGTTCCGCCTCTTTGTTCTATAACTCAAGATAACACTAATGTGTCAGCGCTTTCTCTCTCCGCGCGTGCATACGTCCACACACACTCTTCCCCTCCAACACAATTCTGAAGAGCGCTCCATAATTCTGTTTCTCTCACTCATTGCGTTTCTTTGTTTACGTACCACCCACTCAGTGGTATAAGAACAATTATTAATACAAAGGTTATTAACTCTAAAAAAACTACTCGACAGTCCACATCTTCTTTACTCTGCTGCACTGTTCCGCACCACAACTACAAATCTGGTGATTGTGAATATTCTTGGAAACATACAGCATTCCTCGTGTGCTTCCTCCTCTTGACCGTTATATACACACTCTGAGTGGTGTGCTCTTTTGGTTTTTCTGTCCTATTATTCTCCGCCCGTTACTGCTGCTTGTTCGGCTGGCATCGGCGGTATCTCTCTCAGATGTCTTGTCTACCTGGAAGGCAAACCGTCAAATCCAAAGTAGTCGTGACGCCATTTTTTACAATAGCAGTCACGACATGTAGAGCCACGTTATCAGCTGCTAATAGCGAAAGTAGGAAGGCATCGCAAAATTATCTGCATGCACCAGTTGTGCAGAAGTGAACTAGAGAGTACTCTATGAGAGATTGTGCAATAGGTACCTCTTCGTGCATGCGATGCTTTTACAGCTGCCAGTATCATAGTCACGCTCTCCTCTTGGTTTTGACCTGACTGCTAATGACAGCGACAGATCATAGCTCTTCTGGGTGTAATCACCCTAGTAAGAGTATTTTAACATAGTAGATTGTGCTCTTTTAATCTACCGGAGTGTAATTATTTTACTGTAGTACGTTGTTTTTTCCTGTGTAATAATATTCAACATTGCATCAATACATTTTTCAAAAAATACCTCTCTGTGCAAAATGGGTTCAAAAACATAAACAATTGTAGGATCCTGTTTGTCCGTGCACCTAAATCCCAGTAGAAGTCAGTCTGGAGGAACATGGTCATGGGTCATTTGAGCCAGCATTTTGAGGTTCTTATATTCCTTGTGTAGCTTCTTGTCTGTGAGATTCCCGTTGGGTCTCTCCTCTGTGTCGCCAGTATGTGTCTGTCATGTCGTCTGTGTTTACATCCCTCCCTCCATGTCTCGTCTCCCTTGACTATTTCCATGTTTCCCTCTTTGTGTCTCCTTCCTCTGTCTCCCCAGTCAATCATGTTCTCATGTGCGTTCCTCTCTAGCGACCTTAGTGTTTCCTGTTTTATTTTAATAATAATAATAATAATAATAATGGATTGCATTTATATAGCGCTTTTCGAGACCCTCAAAGTGCTTTACAATGCCACTATTCATTCACTCTCACATTCACACACTGGTGGAGGCAGCTGCCCTGGGGCAGACTGACAGAAGCCATCTATGCATACGTAGTCCCTCTTGGACCTTCATCTGGCACCGACTGAGGCTAGTAAATAGAAAGAGCGCCAAGCAGTGGCTCAGCCTGCATATCGCTCCACGCTTGACCAATTACATGGACGTCGCCTCCTCTCACAGGAGACGCAAAAGGACAATAACAACTAAGTAGGCGATAGATGTCAAGATAAAATTAGCATTGAGTTGGCACTTTTGTCTACAACTTGAGACGACACAAGGAAACTCTGTCGATTCCCTCAATGAGTAGCGTGGGACTGAGACCCTTGCAGCAGGTGCACAATGTGTCACAGTCACCTCAGTGGGCAAACCTTTGTTGAGGAATTATCCTGCGAATTCGACAAAATGCGGTAAGGGGCATAGCCTCGACATGCTACTTCGTCCTCTGAGCTTAATAGGCGCTGACTCCTACATATTAGAGAGATGCTACGAACACCCTCGGCGTGGTGAGGATTTTCCTCAGCGTTTGTGTGGTACGAGTATCTACGTCTCTTGTTTGCTCACAGTCCGTGTTTGGCTCTTCCACGTGTGCGCCCGCGTATTGATTTGTTCCCTCACTGTGTGTGCTTACTAAGCTTTCGCGTGGCCTGCGACCACTCGGTGATCGCTGACTTGTGGTTTGTCCGTATTTTCATTTGCTCTCGAGTCTTGGTTGACTATTTGTCATGCGAGCCATACTTCAGTGTCCTCTGTTGTGCATACATTCTTGTTTCCCGTGTTTGTGTGTTAGTTGACTCCTACTTTGTGTTCTGTTGTATGTGTCCTACGACTCTAATAGCAAACAATCAGCCATGTAGGAACATAATCTCCAGCTCAATCCGAGTGCACCCGTATGACAGTTAGTACACAATTATAAAAAGCATGCCACATACAAATACAACACCACTATGAGCTGTAGTGTAGTAGTGATGGTATTCTTACGTTGAATTGTCCAACAATGTAAATAAGAAGGAAACTTGATCTTCGAGAGATTAGGCCACAAAAAATCAGCCAGTAGCTAGCCCTTAGATCTATGGAGGTCACAGTAAACAAAAAAAATCTAGCACAGGACTGTAATTCGTGGCTTTAAAAGTCATATTTTAGAGTCCCCTATAGTTATTAATACCTACAAATATGTGAATGGATAACCATGACTTTTATAAATCTTAAAGATATAAATGTAGTCTTCTCTGGGACTTTTCCATCGCTTCCGTGCCGTTTCAATATAGATAGGTTTGAGAGTAGTATTAAAAATACTAGCGTGTTAGAAATGTATTAGTTCTCACTATTTTTCTTTATGTTCCATTAGTGCTCTAAATTTTTTAAACCTCTGATCTCAGCTCACAGTATCGAAATTTTTGGTTAACTGGAGCTGGGAGCAGGATGTGTCGATTAGTGCTTAACATCATGACGCTTATCGATGACAGACCTTTGGTTTAGCTCTCCCCAATTCTTTCTCTTACAATCTCTCTATCTCCCTCTGTGGACTCAGTCGGTAAACGCGACTCGGATGATCGATAAGCTGTGTGCGTCACTGCTGACCTAGCTTGACGTGTGGGAGTGACTCAGAGTCACTTGTGAAACTACTGACTCGTGTCAGATAGTTCAGATATGAAGTTCTAAGTGATCTTACAATTTACGTACGAAAAGTTAAGTGGGAAGTAATAACTAACTACCACAAAACAACTTGAGTTATATGTTGTGGCATAACTTTAATAGTTACTGCACACTAAAATACCTCTGAATAAGTGCGTGTGCTGTGGATTTATTGGCATCTGATCGTGTGACCAAAACATGTATATAAATTCTCTATTATCTACTTACTTATATGATAACTACCATTAACGGCGCGCTTGTCACTTCCTGGAGTCCTTGGCTATAACTAATTAATAGTTTTGTTGTGTGGCTTGTCAGTCTGAGGTGATGTTTGTCCCGCATAGATATACCATATCAACATTGGGTATCCCAGCGTGGGGCGATACAAGCTGTGACATATAGACCAAAACTACTGTAATTTCGAGACTGCGAGAGAGAGACTGTACATATAACGGAATCTCACAGGGCGGCACTTCTGAGAGAGGTCGGTGGAACGTCTTCGAAGTGCCCCTTGAGGATGTTGCCAGATCTAGGTGTAAGCCTGGTTAAAGGTGCCCCAGGGATTTACTGCAAAGAGTATTTGTACCGGCCCCAAATTGGGCTGTCAGCTATTCTAGCAGCTCGTGTTTCAGCTCTCTGTCCCATCCTTGCGGTCTCAAGAGACTGAATTCACTTAATTCACTTCAACCTTATCCGTCTTACATCTGCTGGTGTTGGCCAGAGTGTGATGTTTCACCGAGCATAGTAGGCGGCTATATATTGGCGCAGGCCTCTGGCGTCCTTCATGGTAACATGCCCTGCCCAGGCAGCTGTGCTACACCTGTAGCTGCCATCACTCAACCAGCTCGCTAGTAAAAATTGTGAGATGTGGAAGATGAATTGGTGCTTGAGTGGAGAAAATTAGAGGAATACAGTTAGTTGGGGCATTGTATAAAAAGTCACGCCTATTGAGAGTTTCGGCGGTTCTCGAAAAAGCGCATATAAATGCAATCCATATGGTGATTTTTATGAGTGGTAATTCTTTTCCGTCTATCTTGTGATTATGATAAAATTATAAGTAACAGGAAACGACTGTAATGGTCAGTCGTAGACGAGGGAACGCACTCATCGGGAGAACATAGAATGATTGAAACTTGTGTGCGGACTAGATGTGCACACAGCGCATAGTTGTGAACACAAAGCAGGGAAACGATCGGATTAATGAGTGTCATACCCACTGGAGAGCCAAAAGACATTCACAATGAGGGGAGGGATTGCACTTTAATCATAGCACAGAACAGTATCATGGACACGATACTGCATATATGGCTGGCGCACACAGAGAGTAGTAGACACCACACGGTCGGAAACCTTCCTCACTAGTGCGACAAGAGAGCTACAACAAGGAATAATAAGAAACCTCTCAGAAATGCTGGGGCTCAAATGAGCCTCTGCCATGACACATGTATTCCTCCAAGAGCGTGACTCCTTCTTATCTAGGGATTCTAGAGGCCTCAGCCATGGCAGTGGCACGAGGGCCAGCAAGGATCAGTGATGCTCGTGTATCTTTATTTTGTGTTTTTTTCATGTTTCTTCTCAATATACAGCTGTTTATGTTCATTTTTGCACAGAGAGGCATTTTTTGAAAAATGTATTGATGCAATGTTGAATATTATTACACAGGAAAAAACAACTACAGTAAAATAATGACACCGTGCCTCTGCCTTTGTAAATGGAGGGACAGTAACTGCGTGTAAAACCTGCAGACAGTCAGATTAACAGTATTTCGTCTCTGCCATTCTGCAATTCATCTCATGTAAACAATAACGTGGCCACAGCGTGACGTGAAAAAAGGCGCATACCTTTGACGTTGCGTGAAGAACTCTGTATTCCTCGTCCACACGTAAACGCAAAAAAGGAGTTTAAAAAATCTCAGTTTTCGGTGATTCCACACGTAAACGCTATTTAAGTCATTTACCATCAATATATCTGCTGAATGTCAGGGTAGATTCGGAAACACCGTTTAGATCTGGAGCAATTTGCATCTTATTATTATGAGCATAGTGCTGTGTTGCATTTCCCTTCACCGCTTCGTAGGTGCATAGGTGGATCGCAGCGTCAAAAGTGAGCTTTTAAGCGCTCGTAGTTGAATGATTTCGATTAACCTCACCTGGGTCTTTACCTGTCTGACAGGTGTGAGTAGTTATGAATCCGCAATCGGGAGTCAGTAAGCAAGTGTTGTGTGTGAGGTGGTACTTGTCGCGGTGTGTTGACAGAAAGTGTTGTTAGTTGTGCAGCTCTGTGTCAATTTTCCAAAACGACCGCGGGCCATTGTTTGCACTTGGACAGGATGGTTGGCCGTTCGAAACAAATTGGGATCTTTATTCTTTGGGTGTTAGATAATCTCGACAAAGGGGCCCAGCAAAAACGTGACAAAGTCTCGGGAACGCACAAACTGGTCAATTTCCAAAGACATGCATTGTTCACTTGGACCATTTGCTTCATAAATGGACTTATTGGTTTGTATGAGTGCTCGACACAGAGAGCACAGAAACACAAAGTTACACATAATGGCTGTCAGTAACTGGAAACTCCTTCACACCGCAACCTTCCACGCCAGTTGTTGTGGTATGGACCCGGCGTGCATTTACATTTCTCTGGAGGTGCACATCAAGTTACATAGAAGGTTGCGGCACACTTAATCACACATATGCAGGCTGAGGCAGCCACACAGTGTATCCACACACATACAGAAGATGGGAAGAATGTAGAACGACTTGTAAGTGTCGCAGTGGAAAGGAATAGTTTTTCTAATTAAGTCTACGTTATAATGTTAGTGGGTACTCAGTCTATTGTTATGTATGGCTCGCAATACTAATAGTGTGTGAGCAAATGGGATGAATGAACCGTGAGAAAAATTTTAAAGTAGTAGATTGTAGATGGATCCAGAATAAAATTCGTATATCCAACGAAGGGGCAGGTCGTTGCCAGTAATGGCCAGAATACAAATATCAGTTGCAATAAACTGCAAAGAAACAAATTCAATAAAGGATATACCAAAGGAGTCGAATCCATCTAGCGGTTCTTGGATGCGCAAGACTCATTCTCAAATACTTATAATTACTTATGAAATACAACCCGTAATTTGCGCTCAATTAGGAGCCGAAGCTTGCCTGTTCTTTTTTTACGTGTGTTTTTCTGCTACCTAAATAAATAGTTGGATAGAATTAACTGCGACATGTCCTACATACTGTTAATTACTAACCCTAATGAGCTGTTGTGTTTTATTTTGGACTGGGTTTACACAAATGCTCACTGAATGTGTTGACAATAAAAGAAATTTTAAAAAATAAGTTGGATGTACTTAATTCATTTGTGTGGAACCTGTTGACAAAATAGATTTATGTAAAACTAATTAATAAAGCACAAGGTGGCTGAAAATATAATATTTGAATTAATCTAACTTAAATTTAACATTTTACTGCCACAAATAAGAAATGTGTTGAAGTAACTAATCTAAACTATCTAACCTGAAAATATATCATCTATGTTCATACAACATAACTTGATTTAGATAGTCTTAAATATCTCCTGTTACCTAAAGGTTTTTGCTCTAAACTAACACAATGTAATTTCGTGGAACCTGTTGACAAAATAATTGTAATTAAAGTCAACATTTCATTTTGTTTGAATGTAGGATGTGAGCAGTTTGTGATGTTTGCTGATGATATTCCTGGAGGAGCTTTAGAAATCATTTGAAGTGTTTAATGAACATAATATATGACAAAGAGTACAAGGAAAAAAATTCTCAAGGAGGGAGTACAAGCTATATAAAATAAAAATTTACTTCACAAAGGAGAAGTAGCATCTGGGGTTCTATGTCAACCATGCAGGGGTTGAAGAAAGAGAGAGAGGTGAAATAACACAGCCTGTTTTAAAATATGAGGGACACATTAAGGATTGTTCAAAGAGTAAATGGAGGGAGGAGGAAGGAAAAGGGATAATAACCGGAAAAGTCCTCTGTTGTTGAAGACCTTTTTTGAACAGTGAGTGTTTAAATTGTGGCAGAGTGCGAAATAACAGAATGCCATTTCTGATACGACCAAACTGATGAGACAGTCAGTAGTGGTGTCAGGTTGGTCTCTGTGTGCAGGCAGCAGGCACTAGACCCAAAGTGAGTCAGACTCACGGCAGGACAAAAATACTGAGTTATATTCTCATCAGAAACTCACGTGATTCTTTATTTTGTGCTGATGATTGGGGAGGATATGAAAACAGATATGACTAAAAAAAGATACATGAGTAGGCAGACAGAACATCACAGCCAAAACGTGCATAGAAAGAGTAGTGACGCGACACAGAGAAACACAGCAGGGCTTAAATACACAGAGGGAGCCATCAGGGAATGAGTAACAGGAGGGAAACACAGCTGGGGCAAATCAGGCCTAACGAGACAGGGGAAGCAAAACCAGGCACACTTATATGAAACAGACTTTCAAAGTAAAACAGGAAACATAACACAGAGACGTGAACTTGACAAGGGGATACAGCTGACAGGGGAGACAGAGCAACTAGAGAACACAGAGACATAAACCATAAGACAGAACTCAAAGAAACCAAAGACTAGAAATAATAAATAATATAATAAACTCAAAAACCCTGGGTCAACGACCCAGGCATCCTAACAGTAGTAGTAAAGGGCTGGCTCCCAGACAGCCCAACCCGAAACACCAAAACAAAAAACAACCCAACCAGGGTGGGCGGCGGGGGAACAGGGGTCCGTTCTTCGTACCTCGCTAAGTAAGTTAGCTGGATTTGATTGTTGACGATTTCGCGTGATCTTGGATCGTTCGGTTCCCCGAAGCTCATCCGGGACTTGCTGTCATAGCAACAGATCCGTAAGCGTAAACCTGCTCGGGAGCAGGTTTACTTTATGTAAACAGGATTAGATCGCGGCCACGCAGGTATGTCCGCTTCATTTATACGAAAGCAACAGCGATATTCCACCACTGTTTCACCATAAATAAATAACATCAATGTAACTAAAGATAATGCAGCACTTGATCCTTTATTGATTTCACACAGATACATACAGGTCATTTCCTAAAAAAGGGAAATGTACTATTAACATTCTATTACATGTATGTGATTATTACAGATGTAATTCATATTTCAGAGTAGTAATAGTAAATTACTTCGTGTAATCAAATGGTAAATGGCCTGTATTTATATAGCGCTTTACTAGTCCCTAAGGACCCCAAAGCGCTTTACATATCCAGTCATCCACCCATTCACACACACATTCACACACTGGTGATGGCAAGCTACATTGTAGCCACAGCCACCCTGGGGCGCACTGACAGAGGCGAGGCTGCCGGACACTGGCGCCACCGGGCCCTCTGACCACCACCAGTAGGCAACGGGTGAAGTGTCTTGCCCAAGGACACAACGACCGAGACTGTCCAAGCCGGGGCTCGAACCGGCAACCTTCCGATTACAAGGCGAACTCCCAACTCTTGAGCCACGACTGCCTCCACCAGTGTGTGAATGTGAGAGTGACTGAGTGACTGAATAGTGGCATTGTAAAGCGCTTTGGGTGCCTTGAAAAGCGCTATATAAATCCAATCCATTATTATTATTATTATTATATTATTATTATTATTATTAAATTACTTACGAGTTTAATTTGTCAGCAACTTTCTGCCAGCCCTCTCTCCTTGCTTTTGCAGCCTTTGCAGTGTTCCCTTGCGTTTTAATTAAACTCTGAAACTCCTGAAATCCCTCAATCAAGAGTTCTTGCTCTGCTGCCGAAAAATACTGAGCGCGCTCCTTCGACATTTTCGCCGACCAATCAAAGGGTTGCCGATCAATGTTTCTACTATCGATGCGTAGCCCCTGTTAAGCCACCCAGTGATCTCACATTACTTCATCCAGCTATACTAATCGTCAACAACAGGTGTGTTCGGTGAACCGGAATAGCGAGCTCAAAGTTAGCGATGATTTGATCTTGGATGTGTCATTTGATCTTGGATGTACTAAGCGAGGTACGAAGAACGGACCCCAGGACGGAGGGACTGAAACAAAACAAACAGACGGAGCCAGAAACCAAAATACAGGGAACAAAAGCCCAAAACAACAGCACCGAGACCCAGCAACAGTCCAAAAGAAAACAGACCAAAAAGCCCACGAACGGCGCAGAGGCCCAGGTAACAATCTTGAAAAGGTTCAGGAGGCCAGCCTGGAGGACGACGGCCCAATAGTCCAGAACCAGGCAGTTCAGGCAGCCGGCCCAGAGGTCGACAACACAAAAGTCCAAAACAGGTCCGGAGAGCCACCACGAAGCCAGCGACCATAGCGGAGCAGGTCCGGAGGCCGGTCGCGCGGGACCAGGCGAGGACGAAGACTCGGAGGCTGGACCAGACGAGGAGGGTGGCGCTGCAGGCGACAGCGTGGGAGCCGCAAGTAGTGGCGCTGCAGCGGAGGCAGGTTGCTGGACAGACCCCTCGGACCCTCCAGCGGAGGCGAACAAAGGCTGGTGTGGTTCTCCAGAACCCCCAGCGGGAACAGAAGGCTGGACGGGCCCCTCGGACCCTCCAGCAGGACCAGGTTGCAGAACAGATGACTGGGGAGAGGAGTGGCGGTGGCGATGTTTCCTTCTGGAAGAGGGAACTGGTGGAGAAATGGAGACGACCTCCTCATCCTCGGACCACATAGCCGCCAGGGAAAAGGCAGGCGAAGGGACAGGCAAACAAGGTCCCGGCTGGCGTGAGGAAGGAGAGGAAGTCCGTGGCAGCGTTGAGGCAGGTGGAGTGTGTGTTGTCCTGGGTCAGCGGTAAAGAAGTGGAGGTGGAAATAGAGAGAGCAAGCTTGCCAGCCCGGACTTGCTCCCTCCAGGCAGCTATGGAGTTGCCCAGCACAGTGTCTGTAGAAAGCTGAGTTAGCCAAGGGTTGCTCCGAATGACAGCATCTACTGCGCTTAGCCCAACCGCCATGGTCCTTAAATCCTTGGACTGGGCAATGCTGTCAAGAAGCTTAATCATCCGCTCCATCTCAGCGTTAAACTCAAAGGCTGAAGAGTCGCAGGGTCCATGTTCTGGTCGCGATCTTCTGTCAGGTGTCTCTGTGTGCAGGCAGGAATAGGACCCAAAGTGCAGACTCACGGCAGGCAAAACTGTATTTCAAAACTCAGGTTTTATTGCTGGATGGCAAAACGTAACAAAAAGCCAAAAAGTAGTGATGTGACGTTCTGTATCGAGGCTTCGAAGCTTGTGTCGAGTAATGGAGGGGGCGTTTCCGCGATGCGC
>NW_024582622.1:21278-36578 GCF_018398535.1 Haplochromis burtoni
TGAGGTGAACCAATTGGATGAAAAGCTTCAGAGCTTCATGAAGCTTCATCTGCCCATCACTGCCAAAACGCCAAATAAACTTACATGAGTAGGCAGACAGAACACACAGCATAAATGAGGGTAAGTCACAACACAGACACACAGACACACAGGGCTTAAATGCACAGAGGGCGCCATCAGGGAATGGGTAACAGGAGGGAAACACAGCTGGGGCAAATCAGGCCTAACGAGACAGGGGAAGCAAAACCAGGCACACTTATATGAGACAGACTTTCAAAGTAAAACAGGAAACATAACACAGAGACGTGAACTTGACAAGGGGATACAGCTGACAGGGGAGACAGAGCAACTAGAGAACACAGAGACATAAACCATAAGACAGAACTCAAAGAAACCAAAGACTAGAAATGATAAATATAATAAACTCAAAAACCCTGGGCCAACGACCCAGGCATCCTAACAAGAGGTTGGTGCAAAGAGTGATGAGCAGCTAATATGTTCTTGATATTATGGGTCTCATTAACACAGAAAGGTTTCACACTCTTTATTTGACTGAACAGTTGGAGCAGGACGTGCAGACGTGACAATGTTTCTGATTGTGTCAAATAAAACTTCTGAATTCTCTTGCTGTTTGGATAAAATACGTGGCCTTCACATTTGTGATATTATTAGAAGAATGTAAGAGCTCTTTATATCACAAAGATGCAAGTTTATTCTTTGATTGTTTTTCCTGTTGGGGACAAAACATTTTTACAACAATTTGTTGTTCTATACGGATCGTGGTCCTTGATGGACCTACACTGACCTCATGTCAGATTTGTAGATAGATTTAGCCTATGTTTCTATTTTCAAACCCTTTAAGCTGAGAGAACATTTTATTTGCAGCTTGTTTTAAGTGTGATAGAGACTCAGTCCTGGGGGGAATACCCTTTATATGTGCAGGTCTACAGCACTAAAACTGCTGAGTGGAACTGCATGCATTGCTCAGAAACGTGCACAGTTCCTGTTACTGTAGAGAATCCCATATTTGCTTTATTAGACTGTAGGACAGAAACCCCAGGGGAAACCGTGGGTTAGCTGACCAAGTTAATAACAGGCTTTGTGTGGCTGTTTGTCCTGATCACCAGTGTTGGGTAAGTGAACTTAGATAACAAACAGAAACCCTGAGTATGCCAGACTCACTTCACTGCATAGGGCCCAGTTACACTGCTGTGTAAATGAAACACTTTAATGATTGGTTATGTGTCAGTACTGTTAGAACAACTGACACATACCTTCTCTAAAGACCAGGTTTTTATGGCTTTTAACCCCAAAACATGCTACGCCAAAAAGCAGTCCACCCACAGTCCCCCGGCACAGATTAGTAATACACTATTAGAGTAGTAATACACCAGTAAGTGCCAGGATGATTGTCCTGTTTTATACATCAAGGAAACCAAACAACCTCTGGCCAAGCACATGGCTTAAGGCAGAAGAGCTACCTCATTATCACCATCATTGATTATTATGTCTAAAGCTGGGTTACATCTTAAACTAATTGAGCTAATTTAAGTTAGAATTTAACTTCTATATAAAAAGAACTTTACAGGTACTTTAAAATGACTTAACCACAAAAACAACACATGCTATTGTAAAGTAAGTGCAGCTTTGATTTAATATTACACTGCGTTCACATGCTTATTTTTTGCATAGACATTTAGATATGATGATTTGTTTTTTGTATGTACATTTATTCAGTGACTGTTTTCATTCATTGTTACTCATCTCTTTGGCAGTTCATCCATTCCTATATGCATTTGTACTTGACGCGTCAAAGTAAAAATAGATAAATAATAATAATGATAATTTACTATTATTATTATTATTATTGCTATTATTATTATTATTGCTGTTATTATTATTATTATTATTATTGCTGTTATTATTATTATTATTATTATTATCCATCCATCCATTCGCTTCTCAGGGTCGCGGGGGGCGCTGGAGCCTATCCCAGCTGTCATAGGGCGAGAGGCGGGGTACACCCTGGACAGGTCGCCAGTCTGTCGCAGGGCTAACACACAAGGGACAGACAACCATTCACACTCACATTCACTCGCACATTCACACCTAGTGGCAATTTGGATTATCCAATTAACCTATCCCCACAAGCTGCATGTCTTTGGACGGTGGGAGGAAGCCGGAGTACCCGGAGAGAACCCACGCAAACACGGGGAGAACATGCAAACTCCACACAGAAAGACCCCGGCCTGATGTTGGAATTGAACTCAGGACCTTCTTGCTGTGCGGCAACAGTGCTAACCACCGTGCCACCGTGCTGCCTATTATTATTCATATTACATAAAAAATAATTTTATTATATTATTATTATTTTATTATTAATATAATAATAATAATAATAATAATAATAATCAATAATAATAATAATAAAATAATAATAATAATAATAATAATAATAAAATTAATAATATTGTTGTTATTATTATTGCAGCCACAGGTAGGGGGCAGTAATGCATCTCTATAGTCGTTGTCAGCCGCCGATACAGAAGAAGAAGACTTCGTCCGAAAGACCGTGGAGCGCAGGCCGGTCGTTGTGTCCCAGTCATGGCGGGTTTCAGTAAATATCTGACAGCTAGGAACTCCTCCATAGCGGGCAGCATTTTGTTTGTGTTCGTGCTGCTGAAGCACAGGAAGCGGACCAAGTCAAACAGGTAAGCGGCTGCTGTGTGTCGCTCAGCAGCTGGTTGTCAGCGACAGTCATGCTACTGAGGAGCGGCTAGCAGCTGACAGGCGACCTGCCGCTGCTCGGTGCTCCCGAGGCTCCTTTCTAAGCAGGCGCGTTTTCTCTGTGCTCTTCGGGGTCCTCTTGTTTCGGCATACATCCCAACACGAACAGAAATAACGTGTTCCCGACACACTGTCGCACACCCATGACTGGGAAGTCTGTGACTTGGTGTTTTCTACTGTTTCTTTCTCAGTAGTGTTGTACTGTCAGCCAAAGTTGTGTGTGTATAATCTAATAAGCTAGTGTGTAGTTATCTGTCAGCCACGACAGCATTAACCCCGCTGGCAGGTGACGTGGTGAATGTTGTGGGAAAGAGGTCTCTCTGAGGCGGTGAAGGCTGAGGCTGTAGTCCCGTGTGTGAGTCCTGTAAACGGGCCTCATGCTACAGGATGGCAGCGGAGGCCACAGTTACCAGCGTGTTTATCGTTTAATGCCCTGTTTTTCAGAGGAAGCTCAGACCTGGTGCTGAACACGCAGGTATGTTGAAACACCCTGAGCGGAGTGTCCAAAGTCTACATAATACTTAGTTTGGTGCATTTAATTCTTGTCTGAACCTCTTCATGCAGAAGGATGGCAAAAAAGATCGCGCAGCTGTGGACAAAGTTTTCTTCCTCCGGATCCTCCGGATCCTCCGGGTCTTGGTGCCTCGCGTTTTCTGCATGGAGGTAAGAGTGGACTCGAACCAGCGACCGCCTGCACTCACTGCTCTCTTCATATAGGTGCTTTGGTTCGACTCCAGGCCAGTGGACAGTTCATCATGCCGGTGTAGACATGCTGCACATTTCTTCTGATCGCGGCCCTTACATGGATGTTGCGTTTGAAGGCTTCATGCATGGTGTACACATTGCATCCTTTATTCTAGAAACTAGCAGAAGAGCCAGTACAGACCCTCACATATCTGTAGTACCTCCCAGAGTACAAAGCGTACGTGGCTCCGGAAAGTTCCGGATCAGCAGGTTGCTTTGGGTCGTGTCACAGTGAGGTTACTGTGTTCACATCATTGTCAGTGAAATGAACACAGCAGGTGTATGAATATGGTACTCTGACAGTAATGACCTGATGATAAGGTCGTAGTGATACCAGCTCTTCATCTTTGCTTCCTTCTGGTCAGCATTATGTTGAAGGCACCTGTTGCCAGTCCTCCCATTGAAACGTACTGGTGCCCGTGGTGTTCGATTGGCTGCTCTCTGACATTTTCGTGGTTATTGGTATTAGGTTCAAGGTTCAAGGTTCTTTATTTGTCACATGCATAGTTATACAAGTATAACACACAGTGAAATGTAGCCTGACACGCTCCTCGACATGTGCAAAAAAATTGGGGGGGGGTGTAGAGGAAGAACATTATATATGTATATATATATGTACGTGGCTCAGGGGGTTGGGAATCGCATCTGTAACCGGAAGGTCACCGGTTCGATCCCTGGGCTCTCTGTCCTGGTCGTTGTGTCCTTGGGCAAGACACTTTACCCTACTTGCCTACTGGTGTTGGCCAGAGGGGCCGATGGCGCGATATGGCAGCCTCGCTTCTGTCAGTCTGCCCCAGGGCAGCTGTGGCTACAACTGTAGCTTGCCTCCACCAGTGTGTGAATGTGAGAGTGAATGAATAGTGGTATTGTAAAGCGCTTTGAATATAAATCCAATCCATTATTATTATTATTATTTACACATATATATATATATATATATATATATATATATATATATTATATATATATATAGTATATACATTGGGTGAATGTGCAGTAGTAGCAGCAAGCAGGTGAATTCTGTACATTAATATGAATAGACATCTGACTATTTTACAGGATAGACAATATAAACATATTTAAAATTAAAGGAATTTGAAATGTACATTGTGCCTTGGTTTAGTGTCTGGAAGAGTCCTGTCTCAGTCAATTATAGATGATGTGAGAGGGCGGGTGTGTGTGTTTAGGGCACGGATGGCTTGGGGATAGAAGCTCCTCTTGAGTCTCTCTGTCCTTGCCCGGAAGATGCGGAACCTTCTACCAGATTGCAGAAGTTGGAACAGTTTGTTGCCAGGATGGGACGGGTCCTTCAGTATCTGCGCTGCTCTAGTCCGGCATCTCCTGGTGTAGGTGTCCTGAAGCGGGGGGAGAGCAATCCTGCAGCAGCGTTCTGCTGTACGGATCACTCTCTGGAGAGCTTTTTGGTCCTTCACACAGCTGTTCCCAAACCACGATGTCATGTTCTGTGTGAGGATGCTCTCCACAGCGCCTGTATAGAAAATCCTGAGGATCTTTGGAGAGACCCTGAACTTCCTCAGTTGTCGTAGGTGATACAGGCGCTGCCTAGCCTTTTTGGTCTGGACCTGAATGTGGGCAGCCCATGTCAGGTCTGAGGAGATGTGGACACCAAGATACTTGAAGGACTGCACCCTCTCCACTGGAGCTCCATTGATGATAATGGGCTTGTAGTCTCTGTGCTGACCCCTTCTGAAGTCCACCACCAGCTCCTTGGTCTTGCCGACGTTCAGCTGGAGGTGGTTGTCCTGGCACCACGATGCCAGATTCTTCACTTCATCCATGTAGGCCGCCTCATCGTTGTTGGAGATGGCACCCAACACCACTGTGTCGTCAGCAAACTTCACAATGGTGTTGGAGCCATGGGTGGCCACACAGTCTGAAGTGTAGAGGGAGTAGAGCAGTGGCGAGAGGACACATCCCTGAGGTGCTCCTGTGTTGATGGTGATGCTGTTGGAGAAGCACCTGCCCACCCTCACCACCTGAGTTCTGCCAGTGAGGAAGTCCAACACCCATGCACACAGACGGCTGTTAAGTCCCAGATCCCTCAGCTTTGTGAACAGTCTGCAGGGCACTATTGTGTTAAACGCTGAACTGTAATCAACAAACAGCATTCGCACATAGTTACCCTGTTTCTTGTCCACGTGGCTGAGAGTGGTGTGTAGGACGTGGGCGATGGCATCCTCTGTGGATCTGTTGGATCTGTAGGCGAACTGCAGCGGATCTGTGGTGTCTGGGATGGAGGAGGAGATGATGTTCTTCAGCAGCCTCTCAAACACCTTCATTACTACCGAGGTCAGTGCAACTGGCCGGTAATCGTTCAGGGATGAGGGTTTGCTGTTCTTGGGCACAGGGATGATGGTGGATCTTTTGAAGCATGTGGGGACCACAGACTTCGCCAGGGACTCGTTGAAGATGTAAGTGAACACACCTGCTAGCTGGTCAGCACAGCAGACGGCCGGTGATGCCGCCTATTAAATTGTGATTCTAGTTTTGTGACAGCCCTAATCACTGAGGCCTTTCACCTATTTGACCAGTGATGACTGGGCCAACCATAAACATTGAGTCTGGTAATGGTTGAAAGATACTGGAAAACAGTTTCCACAGCGTTGCTGTGATTGCAGCAGAGCCCTTTGACACAGAGACAATAACTCCACAAGTCAAGGTCGCCGCCACATGGCTGCTCCTGGTCTGGTCTTATCTCATCAGTTCATTAGATACGAGCAGAGTCAAAGGTAGGACCATAAACATCTGCAGTCTTTTACACACTAACCAGTCTGTGGGCGCTGTCTCCCCTCTCCTCCACAGGCTGGCTACCTGATGTTTATTGCTGCCATGCTGGTGGCCAGAACCTACTGTGACGTGTGGATGATCCAGAACGGGACCATGATCGAAAGGTCAGGCTTCAGTGTTTACGACGTTTCTTTGTGTTACAGGAGTAAATCAGACGACACAAAGATGAGACGGTGATAAATCACTAGAGTGGGGGGCGGGGCAGTGTGTGGTCGCAGCGTCGGCGATGTTGATACCCTACCAGGCCGAAGCAGGGGCGTTCCCGGCTTTCTCTGCTGCTGCTCACACAATGAAAGTTTGAAAATGTAACATGGATTTTGCTGTCTTTACAGGAACTGATGACTGTGTTTTGGTTCTTCACAGTGGTATTATAAGCAGAGACAGCTGTGTGTTCAACACGCACTTTTGTTCCTACATGTCAGTCATACCAGGGGTAACTGTCAACAAGTGCTGTGTTAGAAGAAGCCATTAACATGGTAGCTCTAACATCTGCTTTGTGTGCGGTCTGTGAGGTACAACGCTGACCTGTGGTCGTCATGGGGACGTGTAGCATCTTGGCACAGGTTCACTGGAATGCTGTTCAGTGTGTGCTCGTTACTCCGGCCGCTGGCTCTGGATCAGCTGGCTCGACCTGCTGCTGGTCAGACGTGGCGTGTAGTATGAACTTGTTCTGCTTCAGAGACTGTGTGCGCCGTTTCGCGTGTCACATGACCCTGACCCACACAAAGCGCTGCATACGAGTGCTGCATCTTTGTAGGAGCAGTGAAAGGCGCTGCATTGTTGAGAAGCGCCTGAAGCTGAGAGTTTTTCAAACGCAGACTTGTTCTGTGTGCACTCTGCAAATGTCAGAAACCCAGGAGAGAGAGAGCTGGGCGGGACCCAGATGTGCTTTGATCCATGTCTTCACGGTGGAGACCGTCACGCTCTGATCCCGGAGTCGAAGCTGCTTGAGAGCAGACTGAACTACTGTTGATTATAGATTTGATATTGCTGCAGATGTTGAATTACGAGCACACACTGCACTTGGGTTTGGGCTGCCATATTTTATTATTTTTCTGTGCGATTAGGTGGATCTGACAAATCTTTGTAATGTATGTAACAAATGCAGTTTACACGTGGCCCAGTGACGCCTCAGAGTCGGGCCTCTGTGCACAGCAGCTAATAACATGGAAATGCATAGATTGAATAGTGTTCCAGTGTTGCTCCGTGTCAGGATCCACCGTCCTGTTTGTGTCACATCATAAATTGCACACAGCAAGCTTCAGTGTTTGTCTCTGACCTTGGCTTTGTTTGCTCATCTTTGTTCTTGTTGTGGTTTGCAGTGCAATTATTGGTCGTTCGACTAAAGATTTCAAGATCTGCTTGTTGAAGTTTATTGAATTCATGCCAATTGTAAGTGTGAACTCTGGAGTCCTGAGGTTTGTGACACCCACGCTGATTTCATGCTCCCACATCCCATCATCACACTAGCATGATCTGCTTGGCTAACTGTGTGACTGACTGTGTGACTGACTGCTTTTCATGGCACAGAAACTGGTGTAATTATCACACTGACAAACTGAGCATGGCTGATTGTCTGTAGTTTGCATGGCTTTCATCACCTCGAGCTGTGTTCCTGCACGCTGTTCTCCTGGGAGCTTTCTTTGAATGTCTGACTGGCTGTTTCCAGATATCCTTGGTGAACAACTTCCTGAAGTTTGGTCTGAATGAGCTGAAGCTGAGGTTTCGTGAGAGGCTAACCCAGCATCTCTACAACCAGTACCTGCAGTAAGTACACCAGTGATGCTGTGCTCGTCGTGTGCAGAGGGTTTCACCTTCAGTGCATGTGAGACGCTGACAGCAGCAGGGTTAGGCTGCTGTATTTAAACTTCAGTGAAACGAGTGGCTTTCTTTGCTAAATCTGGGGAGCAGATGTGAGACGGTGTCAGTCGGCTGTGGTGTTGAAGCCTCTGTGTGCCTGTGGTCACTGAACACCTGGAGCATGTTGTTCAAATGCATGTAAGCCAGGCCTGTGTGGCTGCAGCGTTCTCTTGTTTGCTACTATCAGCTCGGCACTACTGAACTTTGACCCTGCAGATGTAACTGAGGAGAGCCAAAGCAAACAGCGTCAGCCTCTTTTCCATCACAGGGACTCTGACCCGACTCGTAGTGATTAGAGCTGTTGTGTGATTGCTGCACTCTGTTTCCTGCTTCTTCAGAGGTTACACTTACTACAAAATGGGAAACTTGGACAACCGTGTAGCCAACGCAGACCAGCTGCTGACACAGGATGTGGAGAAGTTCTGCAACAGTGTGGTGGATCTGTACTCCAACGTCAGCAAGGTACTCCCATACATGTTAATGATCAATCAGCTGCACTCCCCCATCATGCAGGTGTAATTCGGCCACAGTGGGATGTCAATCCACTGTACACATCAGAGTATCATCACCCCGTGGGGCGGGTGGATGGAGAGCAAGGTGACACCGTAGAGTCAAACTGATATCATGGATATATGTAGTAAAAACCTCTGACTGCAATAATTTAACAAGATCGTCGCCTGGGCTTTGAAATGGATAGCAGAGGTGTGGTTACCAGGAGGCTGAGGGTGCAGTGGTGGGAGGACTGGGCCACATCACACCGTTCACTGTGATACCAGTATAATGTGCAGAGCTGGCTGAGTTCCTGTCCGTCACATAGGCACCGAAGCACTTTTTTTTGTAGAACATGCAAGCGGCCGTCGTTATTACCGTCTTTTTCACAAAGGAAGCCACACTTAAAATCAATCCTTTGATTTTCTCAAAAATCGACAGCGCGCCTTATGTATGAATTCTGGTTGTGCTTACTGAGCTCAAACCGATTTTATGTCCACGGCGCTCATGTCAAAATGTTTCAGTACAACTTTGGTAAATGGTAAATGGCCCGCATTTGTATAGCGCTTTTCTAGTCCATAGGACCCCAAAGCGCTTTACACTACATTCAGTCATTCACCCATTCACACACACATTCACACACTTTGCTAAGCTACGAAGCCGCAGACTGGAGCCTGGTGGAGTGATACGCACTGTGCTTCAACATAATATTACAGTATTGTGTGCATAAGGAGCCCAAATGGCTCCTGTTAAGACATGTGCATGAAGTGGATTTTATTAAAGTCTATCAGTGGCGCAGTCGATCATGAGAACAGAGCAGCTGTGAGAGAATTCAACATTAATGAATCGATGGTACGAAGTGCAGGAAGCAAGAAGAACGAGTCAAGTTTGGTTTTCTTATAATCCCAAAAAAGACATGTTTGACTTATTTATTGGGCACACTGCAAAGCAGCTCTTTAGCTAGTGTGGATGTTAAACATGCTGAGGATATGTCGGCCAGTTTCCACTGGAAATGCCTTTTGGTTAAGCTGTTGTACAGCTGCACATAAAACAGCTGCTTGTTCAAGTGAAAAAGTATTTTGTCTGGCGGCAGTTATATCGTTATCGCACATTTTCAAATATATGGTGATAAATATTTTTGGCCATATTGCCCTGCCCCAGTGGTGGGGCCGCCCTCTACCACGTGGGCGGGGCTTTCTGTGCGGGACATGTTTGCGTCACCTTCTGTTTGGTGTCTATGCAGCAGCTCTGGACTCATGAGGCCTGCTGTGGCGTTTCCCTGTGTCTAACTCTTTCCTGTTTGTGTCCTGCAGCCTCTGTTAGATATTGGCCTGTACATCTTCAAACTGACAAGTGCCATCGGTGCCCAGGTAAGCAAGTTTCCAAGAAATGTCTTTATTTTGGGATGGAACGAGTACAATGATTCCTGTTGGTTCTCAGGTCTGTGTGATCAGCACTGTCAGCTGTAGGCTTGTCTGGGCTGGTTGTAGCAGGACTCCTGAGTCAGCAGAAATCACCTTCCTCCTCATCATGAAACGCTTCCTGTCTTTCCCTCTGCTACAAATCACCCTGACATCTGCATCAAGCTGTCCAACAAGAGGAGAGCTGCTGCTTGAAGCCCTCTGTGTACATGTGTGCTCACACAGCTTTCTTCCACAGTATGACTGTTGTGCGTTACCACAGCTCCCATTGTGTGCTTCCACAAAGACGCTTCTGGCCTTCCCTTCTTTAGGCGTCTGTCAGTGTGCATGTTTCTTTAATATGTGCGTTGGAGGACAGAGCTTGGTCCAAAGCCTGCGATGGCTGAAGGTCGGTGGGTCGATCGCTGTCTGGTCCAACATAAACACCTAAAGTTCTCCTTCTGAACTCAAACAATCCCGAGGTTGTGCTACTGTGTTGTGCCAAAATAAACGTGTCTAACCAGAGTTCAGGTGGCCTCCAATACTACTGAAGTATTTCTACTCAATCAAAGGACTGTCGAAGTCGTTTTTGACCAGGATATTTCCTCCAGTGAGGGTCCGCCTCCTTACATCTGTTACGTCTTCTCATTGTTGCCGCGGGCACATCTTAAGCTCAGGTGTGCTGCTGTCTCTGTATTCATCATCACCTAGGGTCCAGCCAGCATGATGGTCTACCTGCTGATCTCAGGGCTGTTCCTGACCAGATTAAGGAGGCCAGTAGGCAAGATGACCGTGACTGAGCAGCGTTACGAGGGCGAGTACCGCTACGTGAACTCTCGCCTCATCACCAACAGGTAAGCCTGTCAGCCACTCGTCTGTTACTGTGCAGGCCTGGCGTGTTTGTTAACGATGCATCTTCTCATCAGTGAGGAGATTGCCTTCTACAATGGGAACAAGAGGGAAAAACAGACCATTCATAGCGTTTTCCAGAAACTGGTGAGTGGCCCTGGGTTACCCAGGCTGAGGGACTGTGCTTGACCTCAGTAAGTACTCATGTAGAGAAACTTAGAAGATGCAAACATTTTGCTTTTGAAGGATGAAACCAGTAAAGCAGGAGAAATGTCCAGTTCCTGGTAACTAGAGTGAATATGGGAGTGTAATCCAGACTGTCCTTCCAGGTGGACCACCTGCATGACTTCATCTTCTTCCGGTTCTCTATGGGCGTCGTGGACAGTATAATTGCTAAGTGTAAGTAGCTGTTTTGCTGACGTGCTCCTCGTCCAGTCCTCCAGCGAGCATCAGTAACAGCCTGTAACTGACAGAATGAAGCCATTTTCATCACGTTCACCCCAACAACATAAAGCGTCGTCCTGTGTGTGCACGTGCTGTTCCTTTACAGATCTGGCCACCGTGGTGGGATATCTGGTGGTTAGCCGGCCGTTCCTGAACCTTTCCCATCCACGGCACACACACAGCACACACTCGGAGCTGCTGGAGGTGAGCGGAGCTGTACTGTAACTTAACATGCGTCTGAAAGAGTACTTTATAAATCCTGACATTTGTTAAAGCCGCGATGATCTAGATTACAAATGTAATAATGAACTGTAGCTTCTGTCAGCATCGCTAGAACAACCTTGACTTTGTCCTCTGATAGTACTGTGGCAGCAGGAGGTACAGCCTGAGGTGTAACCTGGCAGCATCAGACCGAACGAACAGGTGTTACGTTGAGTTTGGGTCAGGTGATCGTGGGATCGTGGCATTAACAGGGAGAGGGGGGCACAAGGAAATACTTTTCTTTCTTATTCTCATTTAAAATGTCTCGCTTTTATTAAATAATTATAAGATAAGATAAGATAACCTTTATTAGTCCCACACGTGGGAAATTTGTTTTGTCACAGCATGAAGTGGACAGTGCAAAAGTTATGAGGCAAAAATTAGAATACAATAAGAATAAATACAGTACACAGCTGTACAGAATAGAATAAAATAATATACTATATACAGTAGAATAAAATAGAATAAAAATATACAATAAGATAAAAATAGAATACGAATGCTATATACAACTGAGTAAAAATACAACGAATCTTACAAAGTGGTGATCGGCTTAAATGTATAGAAGTCCATTACTGTATATAGGAACTATTACGTCTAATATACTCTAGTAAGCTACAGTACTTTGGGAACCATCTGTGCAGTTCTGTTGAAGAACGATGTTGAATCCACAGATATTGTAGAAAAATTGATTTCTGTGCTTTGGTTTTGCATGTGCCTTAAATTAAAGTTGATTATGTCGATTAAGCATTGTGAGGTGGACGGTGGTTACCTGATATTGTTGCTATAAGTTGGCGACCCTGTTAGTTAGTTTAATATTTCTGCTAAGTACTCTTTAAAATACCAGAATAGGGAGGATGGTGCAGGTTTAACTTTATTAGATTGATCAGTGTTGCTGAACTATAAGATGTTTTGGCTGCAGTGTATTCTGTGTATAACAGAGTAGCTTCAGTCTCTTGTTTTTAAAAACTTGAGTATGAACTTATACAAAATGCAGCAAGATGTTTATAAAAAAGACAGTATATCAGATTAATTTAGGTATCGGCAGATATCCAAATTTGTGGTATCGGGCATAAAAAGTGTTCTGGTGCCATGTGTAGTGTGGCACTGCAGACCTGTGGCTTTCTATTCAATGGTAAGGATGCGTTTCAGGTCATTATGTAACAAACAGGAAAGTAAAGTAAACACTTCTGTGCAATATGTGTGATGCATTACACTTTAGAGCACCAACTCTAACACTGATCACAGCAAAGAGGGGACATGCAGCATGCAATTATATTGCACACTATGCTGCGATGCTGTTGACTCTCAGAGCGGAGTTATATATGGATCATGGAATGGGGATTCCCACTGGTGTGTCCAGCCTCCTGTGGCAACAGTGGAGTATCTGAGGATGAAGTGTTGCCTTTAAATGGCTCCGTGCTTCAGTCTGTCTGCTGCCAGGCTCCGCCTCCGACTGTCCGGGAGCTCCGTGCCGACTGATTCCAGATCTGTGAAAGGGTCCATGATTGATTTGATTTTTCAGGGTGTCCTGATCATTTTCATGTCTGTCCAACGATGTGGCGTCCCTTCAGTCCTCATGTTAGACGTCCAGCATAATTAGTTTTCACACGTAGATTTAATGCTTTTTTAACTGTATGTTTATGCTGCAGTCGGGACGTGCAGCAGGAGCGCAGCTTTAACAAACTGCTGTAGTAATGTTTGGGCTTTGAGGTTTGACTGATTGATGTTCGTAGGACTACTACCAGAGCGGCAGGATGCTGCTGAGAATGTCCCAGGCCCTGGGCAGGATTGTTCTGGCTGGCCGGGAGATGAGCCGGCTCTCAGGGTGAGTGCGCAGTGAGTGAGCCAATATTTCCTTAGAGCTTAGATTTGACTGCTCATCTTTAAATGGATAATAATGTCCTACAGCACTGGCATGATGAGCGCTGGCTGTCTGGGTTGTGTAGCTGGTGTGCTGTTCACTGAGGATGTGTTGAATTGTGCCCCCGACAGGTTCACGGCTCGTATCGTTGAACTGATGAAGGTGCTCAAGGACCTTAATGCTGGCAAATACGAGCGCACCATGGTGTCCCAGCAGGAGAAGGGTACGCATGACTCCTGATGTACTGTGAAGTGGATTTGCGACAGCTGCCATCATCATTTGTTTTTCCGCTGTGTTTAGAAGGAGATGCTGCAGAGAAACTGGTCCCGGGCAGTGGTCAAATTATTAACAAAGACAACCTCATCAAGTATGTGCTGCTTGTGTGGTTTCACTTTGTGCTTTAGTGCGATATCGAGTGTGATTTATGTTTTCCTCTCTGCAGATTTGAGAATACTCCCCTAGCAACACCCAATGGAGACATCCTGATCAGAAATCTTACGTTTGAAGTAAAGTGTGCATGCATTACCTCATCTCCATCGAGTACTATGACATGTTTCAGGATCAAATACTTATTTCACTCAGTGGTGTGCTGACACAGTTCAAACTTTTCATGGCTGCATGTATGTGTGATGCTGTCTACCTGAGATCAGCCGGGGCTCAGATAGCTTTGTCCCTGTGTCTGATGTTCAATGGGACGTTGTGTAGACGCTGTTCTCTCTTTTCTGAAGGTGAAGTCTGGCACTAATGTTCTTGTGTGTGGACCCAACGGCTGTGGGAAGAGCTCCCTGTTCAGGGTGCTGGGAGAGGTAGGGCTGCACCATCAGTAATCAGTTTCATCTCAAGCTGGTTTTACTTTTATGATGTGGATTTATTTGGTTGTGTTTTAGCTGTGGCCTCTGTTTGGTGGGCATCTGACAAAACCTGAGAGGGGGAAGCTTTTCTACGTCCCACAGGTGAGTCTTCAGGAGGCGATGTGTGAGCTTTACTTTAACTCTGATGCAGTTTGAGGAAGATGGTCTCTAAAAATGAGACGGGATAAAACACAACACTGTCAGAGTTTATTTATAGACTACTCCAGAGTCTCACTGGCTTCCTGCACTTTTCACAACCTCCCTGTTCACCAGGAGCATGCTAGTGTGTAAACACAGGTCTGAGCGATTCTTCAGTAGATGCTCATTTCATGCCCAAATACTGTTTGGAGTGTAGGTCTCTGCGGAGATGTTACCCACGACACGTTTAAGGGTCAGCTTGGAAAGCACAGCATTAATGCACAAGTCCTCCTCTGTTTCTGTCCAGAGACCCTACATGACTCTGGGTTCTCTGAGGGACCAAGTCATTTACCCCGACACCCATGAAGAACAAAAAAGGAAAGGCATCTCTGATCAGGTACGACACTGCAGACTTCCTCCACACTGCCACTGTGTATGTGTGTATGACTCTATATTTGTGTACAGGTGCTGAAGGAATACCTGGATAATGTTCAGCTGGGTCACATCCTGGACCGGGAGGGCAGCTGGGATACTGTCCAGGACTGGATGGACGTTCTCAGTGGAGGCGAAAAACAGAGGATGGCTGTAAGGACTCGGTTGTACCTCTCCACATGCTGAAAAGCACACACCAGCCATTGGTTTGCATATTTATGCTGAACAGCCATAAACATGTGTTAAACACCTCCACTGACACCTCTACTGTCACCTCCACTGACACCTCCACTGACACCTCCACTGTCACCTCCACTGTCACCTCCACTGTCACCTCCACTGTCACCTCTACTGTCACCTCCACTGTCACCTC
>NW_024582622.1:43989-45099 GCF_018398535.1 Haplochromis burtoni
CTACTGTCACCTCCACTGTCACCTCCACTGTCGCTCCTTTGTTTTTCTGGCCCAACCAGTCATGGTTTGGCAGATGCATGAAGTTTGGGCGATCACCCTCTGCGGGGTCGGGCCTGCGGGGGATGAAAGCCCTTCTCTGCTTGCTAACAGACGCATTTGAAGGAGCGCTTTATTCTCACACCTAAACCTGCAGGGTGATGCAGGAGTTGCCCTGTGGCTGTGGATTTGAGTATCATTTTCAGTCAACTGGTCAACTTTTGGAACAGCAGTGACTGACTTACCTAACACATCTATTTCATGTAGATGGCCAGACTGTTCTACCACAAGCCCCAGTTTGCGATCCTGGATGAGTGCACCAGTGCAGTGAGTGTGGATGTTGAGGATTACATCTACACCCATTGCAGGACGGTATGTCTTTGCATATACATAAATATAGCACATGAGCACATTCGTTTACGTCTGGGCCCACATTTGTTGGGGGGGGCTCTGCTGAACTGGGGCCAGTTAGAGAGTGACTAATTATGTGAACCTGCTCACTGGCACAACTCCTCCCGTCCAGTTTAATCATTTCTTCATTCAGTCATATCAAAGTGCATCTTGGAATTCATTGGTTTCTAGAAGTTTCCCTGTTTACAGAAACTGAACAGTTAAATGTTAGTTTGACTTCTCAGTGATGTCAGGGACTGACCTTGATCTGAATTCATTGCTTTCAGAATAGCATCTGTCCAACGCCCTCCTTTAACTGTTGTCAGTCTAAACTGAAGCTGTCAAGTCACTGAATCCAGATCAACCTCAGAGGGCTCAGCCAGTCCTGAGCATGCAGCTTCTACTACTAACTAAACTCAGACACGCAGAAGCTGCTATCAGCTTTAAAGAAAGAGCAACAAAACTGAGGTGTTGGTCAAAAAGCTGAAAAGTCAGAAGGGTTAGTTAGTTAATCAGCCACCACACAGCTCACTGGCTGCTACCCAACAAGGCTCTCTGGCACTAGAGATCACCTTTCTCTGGCCTGAACTACAGTGGGGCAAAAAAGTATTTAGTCAGCCACCGATTGTGCAAGTTCCCCCACCTAAAATGATGACAGAGGTCAGTAATTTGCACCAGAGGTAC
>NW_024582622.1:46438-92654 GCF_018398535.1 Haplochromis burtoni
AATAAATTCTTTACAAATCCTACCATGTGGATTCATGGATTTTTTTTTCACATTCTGTCTCTCACAGTTGAAGTGTACCTCTGGTGCAAATTGCTGACGTGTGTCATCATTTTAAGTGGGGGAACTTGCACAATCGGTGGCTGACTAAATACTTTTTTGCCCCACTGTACCTTTAAACTCTGATGGGGGTCAGCTGTATGAACAGGTCCATTTGAAAGGAGGCCCTGCTGGGGCCGTAACACACTATGAGCTTTTGCAGCAGGGTTGGAGATGATGTGGCGAAATCTCACCATGGTATTCTTTAAAACGGGGGTTTGTTTTTTATCTCAACAGGTGGGCATCACCTTGTTCACTGTGTCTCACAGGAAATCCCTGTGGAAACATCATGAGGTAGGACTGGATGTTCTTATGATTCAAAGTCCAGGGCTCTAGACTAACCTTTTGACATGGGCGCACTGGTACGCCTAACTTAAAAAATTTAGGCGTGCCGGCACAAAAGTTAGGCGCACTCAAATTTTTCAACCGCATCACTTAACACCGCAGTTTTACATGTGCACTTTCTTTGGGGGGGAGTCCATACAGACAATATTCATTTCTAAATTATTAACTGACAATCTTGTGCTTAAAGTGCTTTGTCAATATTGTAGAAAATGTTAAACTTAATCATCATCTCGGCTCCTCTGACGACCTGTTTGCTGCTGTCTGCTGCTGAAAGGCCGTGGTAGAGGGAACACTTGGGCAGTGCATTTATTGCAGCATATAATGTGTTTCCTGGATACACTGTGCTTTTTCAGCATTCAAATATTGATGGCACCGTGTCAGAGCTGGCTATGAATTTCAGACAGATCACGCCTTAACTTAACAAAAAAAGTTATCAATAATTCTTTTCATCTTTTCTCATTACCCACAGCTACATCCACTTCTCTCAGGCCTAGGCTGCTCACTAGGGCTGGGTATCATCACTGATTTCTATAATCCATTCGATTCTGGTTCTCTCAGTCCTGATTTGATTCAACTTAGCCTCAGACAGTCAGAAATATTATAATTCTGATCATTTATCAGCACTGACTTCATCAGAATTGTGAACATCACAGCAGATGCCTTCGTGTGAAAGTAACTGAGAATAAAACACAGAAAAACATGAAGGAGATTTTCCTGGTCTGGCTTTTTATAGCAGATAACCTTAAAAATATTCTACAATGTTCTGCAATTTTGCACAATTTTAAGAAGTTTAAATTTCTTCAGTATTGAACAACAGAAATCAGGCTTTCTTGTCCGAGGTCATTTAAGTGAAAAAAGAAAAAGACAGCAGCCACAGCGCTGTAAACAACGGTAGACTGGTGGGTAATAAGCCAATGAATAATACAGAAAACAGAGATTGGAGACGGAAACTGTTCCTGAAGTACAGAGAGAGAGAGAGAGCTAGCTGTGCAGGAAGTGTGATTTTTTTTTTTTTTTTTTTTTTTAATAGTCGTGGATGCAAAACGGCAGAATTCATGACGACATTGATCAAATGTGAAGCGCAGTTTGCTGCTTCTTTTGCTGCTGGCTCGGTGGATTTTGGTTGGAGAGACAAAACCTGCAGCTCAGAATCAGCACAAAAAGACGTAAACACAGCGCGGACCGGACGCATCAGGATCGCTGAGCTCCGACAGCGTGTCCGTCTGCGGGCCGTCGGGTGAGAAAGCCGAGAAAGACTGATTCTGATGCGTTGGGTCCGCTCTGTGTTTACGTCTTTGTGTGGAGTCCGTTAATGAATCGATATCGCTTTATTCAAGCTACTCACCTCTCTCTTCCACCTGCACTTTCAACTGGACCACGGCCAATCAGAGAGGTCCCGCCCCTGACTATCTCTGATTGGTTTAGTCCACGATAGGGGCATAATGTGTGTCTGTTGTTGACCACATGGAGAGTTGCAGAGACTTTTTTTTTTTTTGTTACCCGAACAGTTGGTCGCACAGGTGCAACCAAATATTTATTGTTAGTCGCACCACTGAAAAATTTGGTCGCATTTGCGAGCCCTGAAAGTGCAGATCCTGTCATTGTGTCAGCGCTCGGCTTCATTGTTGAGGCTGAGCAGACCACTCATAGTGCAGATTTGGGAGCAGTGAGTCTGTGCACAGTTCAGACTAACACGTCTGTAACGTTCAGTGATTAAGGCTTCAAACCAACTGTACTCAGGGTGGTTTGTTGTTTCAGGGGCACCAAAGCTTCCCCCCTCATCTACTCACTATGATTAGAAGCAGAGTCATTACGATGTCCAGTGTTGATAAACTGTACAGTATGTGATGTGCCACACACTGTGTAATGTTGGCCGCTGAGTCTCTTGATCTTATTGGTCGCGATCATGAAGAGAGGAATCCTATTGGTTGAAGCTGTGCTCGGATCCATGCTGTCACCACTATGCTAACGTCAGTGAAACGGGCAATGCTACGACGTGCTGGTGCTTTTATGACTGAGCTTATCCTGAGCCTCCTTGATGTCTCATTGGGTTACTGCTCATTAGTTTGTGCAGTATAGTCAACCAATGACAACAAAGTCTTTGTGTCACTGTAGAGTAACCTGTGAATAGTGACGGACCTCCCAGGTCTTCTTCATGTGTGTACAGAAACATGTTGATCTTGGTGCTTACTGTTACCTAACCATCTGACACGTGGTTACATTTGTAACTGATCTTTTTGCTGTTGTAAACGACATCTTTGTATTGGTAAATGTGTTTTAATCCACTGGTCTCTTTATTTCTCTCCTTCCCACACTCACTCTGTGTTTCTGGATCTGTCCTGTAGTATTATCTGCACATGGATGGACGAGGAAACTACGAGTTCAAGCCCATCACAGAGGAAACAGTCGAGTTTGGTTCATAACTACCAGCTGCTGACACTGGCGCAGACTTCCTGTTGATTTAGAAACCCGTCCTGTGTTCTTTCTGTTTAGTGTTTTTGTTTGGTGGGTGGGTTGCACTCGTGGCAGCAGTTCAAACTACGCACTGTTAAATCCTTATCACTGTTGTCCTGTCGAAACAATAATTTGTTCACTGCCAAACGTCTGTTTCGGGCCTTTAGGCTATTTCACACTAAGAAATAGACTCATGCTACTGTGTCACCACTGCAGTCATGGATCATAACAGTACCAGGTTTGCTTGTAATGAGGAGCAGGAGCTGTTCTTCATGTGAGTGTGATGCTGCCTACATGTGTCTGTCTGGGAGCTTCTGACTGAAGATGAGAGTTGACCGTTGGACGGTCCTTCACTCGTAATTAATGTTTTAATGAGCTCATTTATGGAAGCAGTTGTGAGGAGGCGGATCCTGTGGCATCACAAACACGTCACACAGGACATCTCGCCTTGTTGCAACCACTCACATTTCTCACTCTGGGTCCGCCTCGCTCTCGGCTAACCTTTAGCTAAACTTGGTTCAGATTCACAATGACTGCTTATTTGTTTTTGTTTGTTGTTTTCAATTGTGGTACCAGGGGGACATCTTGCACTCCACCCACAGGTGACGACGCCAGCAAGCATTTCAACTTTCACATGTAGCTGTGGGTCATAATACCTGTGGGAGTTTGTGGGGAGGAACCCCTTATCTGATGGCATAAATGTGCTTGCTGCTTCTGTCATTACTGGCTGTTTCCCCTGCTCTCAAAGCCGAAGGATAAAGGCCGTCTAAATGTGTCATGGAGTTAAAACAAGTTTGCTCGATGACTTTTTCTCTGGCTGTGGGACAAAGTTATCGAGGCCTGTGGTTGTTTCTTGTTAAACACATAAGTACTGTCACAGACGGCAGCCTGTAGTTTTCCAGAACTTTGCTCTTGTTTATAAAGCTGGTCTGAATATCTTGACTGTGTGATCGGACAAACAAACAGTGGAGAGATGGAGAAGCAGAATGCAGCTCGTTAAGCTCAGTGCAGCGTTTTTATGAAAAACTGTTGGTAACGGCACGAGCTGTGTTTCTGGAGCTCAGTCATTTGAACCTGGTGGTTGTCAAGCTGCACCTTCTCCTGTTTTTCATCAGTGATGATAAAACTGGTCCACACTTAAACACCAAATCATGACTTTGAGCATTTCCCTTCCCAATGTGTCATTACTAATTTCCATGAATGAAATGTAGATTCTGTGGGTGGTGGGACTGTGTTTGTCTTGGGGGTTTGTACCTTATACTAATGTTTTAAAAATGTAAAGGGGAGCCTTAACTGTGTTGGTATTTTCTATAATTAATGTTATCTCACCTCAGATTAATGAAATAAAGAGTTGTAGAAACGATTTTTGTGTCTGTGCATCCACAGAGAGATGGATTTGTAACGTTTTAGAACAGCCCAACGTTTCCAGTTATTCGTTTAACGAATGAAATGGTGCAAAGTGTTGAACTGCCACAGGTTAAAAATAATAACTTCAGAATTATACAAAAAGACTTTTTTGGGGAACTCAACACGGGTAGCAAGAGCTGCTCTGCAGTGATGGAGGTCGATCTTGAAAGCGATCCAGCACATACCTCCACCCCTCCTGGCTCTCCACTCTCACTGCAGCTCAACCTGTCCATCAGCGTTGAGACCAAGAGGAGGCTCAGAGCTGATCTCTGATGTGAACCATCTGCCTCATCTATGACACGCCTCCCCGCCGTCTCGCTGTGCTTACATGTGTGCTGGTCCAGCTCCTGCTCATGAATCCATACTGCTGCTTGCTGATCACGACATCTGTCTTCACCCTAGTTTCAGATGCTGTTTCCATATCATCACACTGTAGTTGCTACAGCCTTGCACATCAACCCTGTTCCCGTTCTCTACCTGAGCTCAGTTAAACATGGAAAAACGTGATTCTATAAACGGGGTGGATGAGGACTCTTGTATAAAGTGCTGAGAGTAGACAGGCGGTGCATGAGAGCCAGTCCATGTACCAAAATATAAATGTGTACGACTGCTTTTCTTCATACGTTTATTACTTCTATCTGTAATCGCTGTCAACAGGAAGTCCTAAAAACTCCCTGAAAAGCTTTGAGTTGATCCAAAACGCCACAGTGAGTACTGGCAGGGAGCAGACTTCTCCTGTACTGGCTTCCTTTGAAGTTCTCCCAGTTTGGATTCACCATCTCTATTTTTAAGAAACTTAAAAACATTGCTTTTCATAAAATTACCACAAAAGAACTAAACGTGTTGGTTGATTTTATTTCTGTTGTAACAATGTTTCTCTTATTTGCCCATAAATAGTAACACAATTACAAGGACAATGCACCTGTGAGTTGTGGAGCATCCATGAAACACCAAGTTTTTTTCTACCAATGTCACATTTTCTGTTATTGATACGTGGGTGTTGTTTATCAGAGGGGATGACTGAAGTGAAGAAACTGTCTGGCACTACATCAGTGAAAGTGAATTCACTTCCTACTGGAACGAGCATGGTTATCTTGGAGGGTGGACGGTCCCCGGCTGGGTGGGATTGTTGCAGAACATCATCACTATCTCTGCACCGAGGAGCCTCCGGTGATGACGAGGCTTGCTTTTCCACGGAGGGTGACAACATCACACTGCTGTGACCCTGTCAGTGCACCAGTCAGCATAGCGCTCTCTGCACAGCCTGTATTTAGTTAAATTACTCTAATTTAGGAATTGCTGTCGTCGTTAGCCTTGAATGATAGTATAATAAAAGTTGCACACTGTAACCACAGGAAACACCCACACAGGTGTTTAATCTCGTTATGTTTTTGCTTTTTTCAGAGGTTTGTCTTTAGAGCTTCCTTTAAAATCATTTCATGCAGAGCAGAAAATACTGCAAGATCCGTGTGAAGGTCTGCACTTCTTTTACTCGCTGCAGTGTGTCACAACGTGTCTGCTTAGAGCAACTGCAGTCAGTTTGTACTTTGACCTGCTGATCAGCTGATATCCTGTTTTTCTCGCCCGGCCTGATGCAGGAAGTTTCAGGTTTGTTTCGGTTTTAAACGGGAGCACAGTGAAGCCATGGACAGGCCCATGTGTATAGTGTTGATTCTAAGCTTTCTTAACTTATGGAAAGGTCTCGACGCTGTGGAACAAGGTAGGCTGCTGCTTATGTTAGTCAGTGTTAGGTTTGATTTACAGTGTGATGACCTGTCACACAGGAAGTACATGAAGAGTCTCAGGTTCGAGCCTTATATTTGAGCTTAAACATATTACTTTGTTTCCTTGTTGTGACAGGCTGCTAATAAAGTGCCCAAAGTTACAAAACAGGGTATTTGCCAAGTTGTGTGTTTAGTGTAGCTGCATCATTGGTTCATCCCTTGAGCTGGGTACCTTTATAAGGCTTGAATGACTGATAGGTCAGCGTTATAATAACGATAATATTTATTTGTTGGCCCCTACAACACAAAATAACAAGAACAGTTTTAGAAGATAGGAATACTAAAAAGTTAAGGATGATTAGAGTTGACATGCAAATGAAAATGTTAAGTTTTGAGCTGAGATTTGACTCTGTCAGAGTCGAGCTGTTGAAGGTGTAGTAATGAATTTCAAAGTCAAGGTGCAGCGCAGCGAAAGACTCCAACATGTGAAGTGTCCAGTTTGACGTGAGGAGCAGCTGACTGAGCAGAGGACATGAGAAGGAGTCTAAGGCTGAAGGAGGTCAGAGTCAAAGAACCAAAATATTGTACTGAATACAATGTGGATAGGGAGCTAGTGAAGCTGAGAATGGGTGCAACAGTCATTGGTGCAGATTTGTGTAGATGTACCATCTGTACCATTTGGAGCCAACTGAGAAGTTTGTTTCTGAGGAGAGCAAAGAGAATGGTATTACAGTCTCCCAAACGTGAGGTGGGCAGGGCATGAGCCAGCACATGAGAGCTGTGTTGAAAAAGAAAAATGCAAAGTCTGGCAACAATCTGACTCCCTGGAAGCAAAATATAAAGGAATAAGATGTCTTGAGACTTTTGCACACCATTTAAATAAAAAAAATAATAATAACATCAAAAGATGTCAGTGCGCCCCAGGGTGGCTGTGGCTACGATGTAGCTGCCATCACCAGTGTGTGAATGTGTGTGTGAATGGGTGGATGACTGGATATGTAAAGCGCTTTGGGGTCCTTAGGGACTAGTAAAGCGCTATATAAATACAGGCCGTTTATGTGTTTTTATTAGTGCTGTCAGCGTTAATCTCCTTAAAATGACCTTAACGCCATAACTGCATTAACCCAGCAAATCTCCGTTAGCAAGTTAGCGCAGATTGCCCAATGCGTGGGGCTGCACGGTGTCAGCGCGTTAGCGCGGTTAGCTGTAGTGTTATTTAGGTCAGTCATTCTCAAACTGTGGTACGCGTACCCCTGGTGGTACTTGGGCTCTCTCTAGTGGTATGCAGGAAATCTCCAATTGTTTTTAGGATTAAAGAATATACCATTGTGGAGGTTTGCAAAGACGACATGAGACATCACGAGACTCTTCTGGGAGCCCGAGTCAACGAAAAAACGTCTCCCTGAGCATGAGTTCTCTATGAAGAGCAGCCTTTCCTTATCGCCAGCGGTCGCAGCCGCTACAGAGCGCTGGCAGGCTCGTTTCCCTGTGCCTTGAAACTGCAAAGGCGGCAGACAGCGCCGTGCTGTGGTGCCAAAATGCTGTTGGTAAAAACACAGCTGTTTTCCAAGGCGCCGCCGTGCCACGATCCCAGCCACCATCGATGAGTCAGAGGCCCCCGGGAGAATCGGTGGGTGGGCAGGAGATGCCGTCGAAACTATCACCTGGATGCCAAAGCTCCTAGTAGCCAGGAGAATACGATCTGGTTCTTCTGCGAGTGAGCGGTAATCCTCCAAGGCCAGCAGCGGGGAGTTGGCGAGGCCAGCTGGCACTGGCGCCGGCAACTGTCAGAGGAAGACATGAGTGAAGAGAAATCCGCCATCATCCATTCTTAGCAAGGACAGCGTGCGCTCCATGAGCTCAAGAGCGGTACCATCACCCAGGCCTGAGAGAGAGAGGAGTATCTTGGTCCGCTCTGCATCGGAGAGGGAGTAGCGGCGCAGCAGCAGCGCCTTGAGAGCGGTGAATTTCCCTTGGGTGGGGGGAGCCCAGAGAAGGGTCATCACACAGCGGGTCATCGCAGCAGATCCAGCGAGGCCACCACATGGTGTTATTTTGTTTCTGAAATGCCACAAAGAGCAAACTGAGGTTCGATGTCCACGGACCACGAAGAGTTGTGAAGCCAAAAATCCGGCAGCTTAATCACCACAACAAAAATCAAACGTACAGCTCTGCTATCACTTCCAACATAAATGAAGACAGAAAACTAAACAGCAGTGACGTTTGTAGGGTTACTGAAGTTGGGCTAGCTGGTCTATAATGATGTGCTACGTGACCGCTAACTACACAGCTATGTTAGCATAACACAAACAGTGAAGATGGAGGATGAACGCTAACTTTTTTCCACTCTGTAAAAGTTCACGTGAGGGTTCCCGATGGTTAGGGACAAATCCAGTCGCCATCGGCGTAACTTTGTGCTGAACATTGGGGGGGTCAAGATCTCTGTCTAAATAAATAAATAAATCTGAGTAAATTCCCAGATGATTAAACATTCAACTATTTTGCTGGTAATAACTGAAATGAGTAAAGAAAATCAACAGCCTATTTATGCAAGATAATTCATAATTTTATTGGGGGGGTTATATTGGTTGGGTCTGATTAATGGCGGGGGAGGGGGGGGTCATAACCCGCCTAATCCCTCTGGAAATTACGCCCCTGGCAGTCGCATGACAGGATGCTGTAAACGGTCCAAACTTCAGTCAGGAGAACAACTGCAATATGAGGTTAGTCATTCATATACTGCTGCATGGGCTGGAGTTACATCGTAAGGGTTTAAAAACTGAGCTTTAAAATGAACAGTGGTAATAAAAACCGAGAGAGGCCAACAGGGCTTGATCAGATTAAAACAGAACAAGATCGAAAGCATTAAAACATGTTGAAAACACAACAGCCTTAATAATCTCAGAGTAGTTTGGACTGACGCAGGTTTCATCGGGTCATCACTTAAAGATTGGCTATCCCACCTGCTGTGAATGTTTTAATGCAGTACAGTTGTTATTATTATCACTTGTCACGTCCTGTTTATGAAAGTTAAAATAAAATTCATTCATATAAGAAATAAAATTGTCTTGTGTAAACTATATGTGGTGTTAAATAGGCCCATACTACTGTACTTTAATGTCAGTCATAAGGGTGGTACTTTAAGAGCCATATATTTATTGAGGTGGTACTCATTGTGAAACGGTTGAGAACCACTGATTTAGGTCATATGGCACCACTAGAGGGCAGCATGGGGCACAATATTTAGTGCTGTTGTTGCCCAGCCAAAGTAATAAAGAAGAAGGTTGTGGGTGTGAATCCACCATCTGGCCAGGGCCTGTCTGTTTGAATGTTCACCATTTGTTTTCATTAAGGCATTTCACACATAGTTTTTAAACCACAAAACCATTCACATGTATGTATCTGTCTGTGGATGGTGCACATGTGTTGAGAAAAGTGTCTTCATTGTCTGTAGGTGTGCTGAACTTTGTGGTGCTTGCAGACTGGGGTGGGCTGCCTTTTCCTCCTTACTACACTGCTCAAGAGAAAGATATTGCTGCAGAGATGGATAGACTGGCCCAATCCGAGGGGGTGGACTTTGTTCTCAGCCTTGGAGATCACTTCTATTTTAGCGGCGTCAAGGATGTGGAAGACCCACGCTTCAAGGTATATCATATCAGGACCCATGCATTAACAGCTGTTGATATATTCTGTTGAGCTCTTCTTGTAGCCCCAGACTTTGCGATGAATAGCATCTCTTCAGAGTTTAGTCTACCCTAAAGGATTATGCAGGGTGATGTCATTTCCTTGGCTAAAAACTAAAATGTTACAAATCAAACGCATAGTTTTAGATTTGTAGTTAGCACTTCTCACTGGTGTTGCTTCACTCTTTTACAGTGAAGATGAGCAGGGATAATTTATTCACTGCCAGTTTCTTTGTGAACTTCACAATAGGTAAGAGAACCAAAAGAAACCCATAGCAACAGGAAGCTTGTCCATGTTTAGCTCTGCTGGACTCCAGAAAGCTGCAAAATGTGGCTTGAGGTTTCCAAAGAAACACACGATCACCATATTCCCTGCAAAGTGAAGACTGGAGGGACAGTACTGGTACCCAGTGTTGGGAAGGTTACTTTTAAAGCATATTCCACTACAGATTACAGAATACATGCCCCAAAATGTAGTTAGTAACATATTCTGTTCAGTTACTCAATGTGAGTAAGGGATTCTGAATACTTTGGATTACTATTGTCATGCTTTTACAACTACATGAATGTACTGCTGCTGTGTGATTTATTAGTGTTACTGAGGCTACTCACCACCGAGCTGGCATTAGTTGAGGTGAGGTCATAGTCTGCTTTCAGAACTGCACATGATTATTTGCAGCTAGCAGCTTGTTAACGCTATCATCAGTCTAACAGACTGCAGGCTAAGAGTTGTTGACCCACTACTGATCACGAGCCTCGTCACGTGAGTCACGGCGTGATACAAGAACGGAGGCGTGATAAGTATGTTTCAGGTGGAACCTTGCCTTACCCTGTCATGTGACCTGTTGAGGTTACCTGATGTAAATGTCAGGCACCTGGAAGAGAAACTGCATCGTAGCCAGCAGACAGTTGGTGATGTAAGGCAGCCTTTATTTAAAGATGATTATTCACAGTGGACATAGATAACTTCTTTCACTCCTCTTTCAAACCATCTGTCTTCTCTGCCCACAATGTGAACACTGACATCCTCGAAAGACCTTTGTCCTTGAGATGCAGATGTCCTGGTAAACTGGTAAACGTCAGTGTTGAGGTTTCCGTTCACCTCCGTGCGCACGGCACAGTCCAGAAACAGTGAACAGTCATCCTTTGCCCTGGTGTGTTTCTATCCACAGAGCTCATGTGAGCAGTGAAGGCTTCTACTTCCTGGGTTCTGATTTTGACCCAGGTGTCATCCTCGTATCTGTGCCAGTGGCTAAGTGCTTTATTTTCCGCTTCCTCCATGTAAAGCTTGGCTGTAATGGGTGACACTGGGGAGCCCATGGCACACTCATGTTTGTGGAATAAATCCACAGTGGGTCAGGGACTCTCTTGGGTTTAAATACCTCAGGTTTTAGACTTGCAGAAGCTTCTTTGATGACAGGTGAAACAGAAGGAGTCCAGTACTTTCAAAGCTTCTTAGACTACCATGAGCTGGACGACTGAGAGCCTACACAGACATAAACTGTGAGGTATTTCTCCTCCACAGAACACATTTGAAGGTGTCTTCTCGCAGCCATCTCTACTGGATATACAGTGGTACCTAACTGCTGGAAACCATGACCATATCGGCAACATCTCAGCACAAATGGCTTACTCTAACATATCCCACCGATGGTAAATATCAAGCAATACAGACAAGGTTTGAGTGAGAAGGTCAGTCTTCTTACACCTGTAGCTTTGACCTGAACTAGTTATCATGTGACTTGCATTAAAATCGTGTTTCAGACGTTGCTGAAACGTGCTCTGATGTTTTGTACACTCGTTTCTGTGATAACTGAGATGATTCAAGGGTCCAGACCTCAGTGTTGCTTGGACGTTATGATGTGTTGTCTCTGTAGGAATTACCCAGCTCTTTATTACGATCTTCAGTTTACTGTTCCACACACAAACGTGTCAGTGAGCATCCTGATGATTGATACGGTGGTGCTCTGTGGAAACACCAATGACCAGGTCCAGCCTGTGGGACCAGAGGACTCCACGGCAGCAGCAAACCAGTGGAACTGGATCAGTGCTAAACTGGCCAGCAGCAGGTGATTCAAACACAGATTCGTTTGACCAGTTATCTGCACAGATGTCACTCAATACAAAGATACATTTGTGATTTATTAAAGGTTTGATATACAACTGTGTGACAAATATTACGCAGAATGAGGATTTAAATAAATATACAGTGTACAGAAAACCAAATAAAGAAGAGCATCAAAGAGAGGGAAACATACACCCAGTTAGCTCTGCTGGTGTTGCTGGTCCCTCTGTGTGGGAGTTTAAAGGCTGTCTGGCTTGTGCAGGTCTGACTATGTGGTGGTGGCTGGTCATTATCCTGTGTGGTCTATTGGCAATCACGGACCTACAGCCTGTCTAGTCGACAAACTACGGCCTCTGCTGAAGAAGTACGGAGTCACCGTTTACCTGTGTGGCCATGATCATGATCTGCAGGTGTGTTCACATACAGAACATCACGTTCACCAGTTAAAACAAGGGAGTGAAGTGTCTCCATTATATTCAGTCCATCGCACTGACCTGCTGGGACAACCAGTCCTGTGCTATGACGTGTTGACCAAGTGTTTCTGACTGCTGATCAGTTTCTGTGCCCCAAACCAGAGGAGATCATATTAATGTTAAACAAAGAGATGCTAGTTCCTGATCTTTGTGTAGAAAGTGTGACAATCCAACCCATCAAAAGAAGACGCAGTTTCTCTGTTCTCTCCTCCAACAGTTCATCAGAGAGGATGATGGGAGCTCCTATGTTGTCAGCGGGAGTGGGATGGTCAGTGACCATTCCACTCGTCACATCAGCAGTGTCCCTCCGTCCTGGCAGCTCTTTTCCAGTCCTGTCAATCACACAGCAGGAGGCCTGGCTTTCTTCCAAGTGACTGAGCGTCAGATGACAGTCAGTTACATGCAGACAGATGGGAAATGTGTTTACCAGGCTGAGCTGCCAAAACGCAAAGTCTGAGGCCGCAGAGATCGGTAACCATCAGGAGCAGCCATGTTTGTGTCATGTACTCTGGCACTCTGTAAAGATAAAACCTTCATTTTAATTACAACTTTTAATTATTGTGAAATTAAACAGCTGTTTAATCAATAACAGTTTCAAATGTAATGCTTTTCACTTCTAATCTTTATGAATAGATCAGCGTGTATGTGTACATACCTGCATGTAGGGAAATATATATGATGCCACATCACAACAGCAGCCGCTTCAAGGCACTTTATATTGTACGTTAAAGGTGCTGCAATAACACTGCAGTTACTTTGTTGAGTACTGTTGCTTCGGTTATAGAAAAGCAGCCTGTGTGAAGAATAACGTCCTCGTTACTATTTTGTAACCATCAGCATTGTTTTCTTTGCTTTTGTTAAACAAATTTAATGTAAATTCAGTTTCACATTCATAGTCACAGACGGTTTAAAAGTAATTAAGCACTGATCGGCTCCTGATCAGTTATCGATCAGATGCTGTGATTGATGATGATGATGGTGATAATCATCTATAATGAAGCTACCTGATTGCGGCTGACGTCAAAGCTTTGTTCTTTAGAACATGTGCAACGTTCCCTCTGGAATCAATATGTTAGCACAAAGTAATAGAAGTACTTGTTTTCTTGAAATACACTTTCAACTTTTTTCTCAGAACGATTGACAACATTTTTCTCTTAATGTGTCCCTAATACGTCTTTGTAATATATGGAGTCCAGTCCCACTGATGAATCCGATATAGTGTTTTTAATCAATAAAACTGTTTTTTAATATCTTGCTGCTTTTTGTATGAGTTCATACTCAAGTTTAAATAAACAACAACACTAAAGCTATTCTGTTACACCTGTATGCAAAAAATACACTGCACCCAAAATATTTCATAGTTCAGCAAAACTGATCAATCTAATAAACTTAAACCTGCTCCATCCTCCCTACTCTGGTATTTTAAAGAGCACTTAGCAGAAATATTAAGCAACCTAATAACCTAATAAAAAATAGGGAGCCACGCTCCACCTCATGATGCTTAATCGACGTAATCAACTTTAATTTGATGCAGTGTGAAAGAAAATGCACAGAATCAATTATTTTTCAAGAATAATTAAATAGATTCAACATCTTTCTTCAACAGAACTGCAGACTGCACAGATGGTTCCCAAAGGAAAAAGTAGTATAGCTTACTAGGGTTTATTAGACTTAACAGTTACTATATACAGTGATGGACTTCTATACATTTTACATCAGATTAAAACTTTGGGTGTCAGATTCAGATAATTATTTATTAAAAGCTAGACATTTTAAATAAAAGAAAAGTATGTCTTTGTGCCCCCTTTTCCCTGTTCATGCCCCATCGGCCCCCCTGGCTACACTTTGCTAGATCCGCCCCTGCACAGTTACAGCCGTCAGCTGTAGAAAAAGATCCTGGTGTAGAAAGTAATATTAAATACATTCTAACAACAGCTGATCAAGCTTAAACGTGCTGCTGTTGTTCAGCCGCTGGTTTCCTCTTTCTGCTGCAAAGTGGGCCAAAAACAAAGAAGAGAAAAGCCGATCAGCTGATCATTAAGCAGTTTCATGATTGAAGTAGCAGCAAGAAGAGGGAGTCGCTCCATATATCGGTTGTTAAGCTTTACAAACATTCAGAGATGAACTTACACACTTGCTTTACTTCTCTCTGGGATCACTTCAGAGATGAAATGCTGGTTTGGTAGCGAGGCTACAAACACACAGTCGCTCTATCACTGACCACACTGCTCCGACATGTTACGGTTATGAGCCGAGTTACGCCATGTCGCAAGTTTTGTGAGGTGCTTGTTTGATATTTAATGGATCATTACATTTTTTATTTCTCTCCGATATCCGATCCAGTAATTTACGTCAGTATCGGACCGATACGTAATATCGGATCGGTCCATCTCTAGTCTAGTGTTCACGTCCGTAGCACCTCCGTGTGCGGCTATTTACAGTCCCTGTGTGGTCATTGTGGACGTCTTTTAAACGTCAAACTTGGACTCATATTAGACATGGCTTCTATAGGCTCTGATGTCTCCAGAGGGTGGAGGACATGATGTCTGTGAGCTACCAGGTCATTTTTCTGTAGCTTTATGTCTGCAGCTGTCATCTGTGGCTGAGACAGTCACATGGAGCAGCATGAGCCCTGAGAAATGGCACTAGATCATAAGAGTTACGTGTGAAGGAGTCATCAGTGGACATGTTCAGGATGTTTCAGGCTCTTGATGCTCAAACGAGAGTGAGCAGCTGCTCGCAGCGACTGACAAAGACCAGCAGATAGTCCAGCTCGTACACAATTACACACTTGGACTAACATCTCGTACTTTCCTCACAGCTTTTCTCAGCAACTGATCACAATCACATTCACTTCCTCTTACAATCACGAGCTTTTCACAATAAAACAGGATGCTGGTCAAAATGGACCATATACATTTTAAATGCTCTTTGAAAACTCGTTAAACATATTCCAAGAAATTCCATATCTGTCTAAATCCTTTAACCGTCCTTATTTTACATTTTAACATGGATTGTAACATTAATTAATTAATTAATAAACGGCCGTTTTAACCTGGTGAAGAAATGAACCAGGAAAATGTAAAATAACAAAAACAAACACGTGCACTGAGTAAATCAACACATAATGAAGGTGTTTGTTTATAAATTATCTGTAAATAAACAACGTGACACATCCAGCCTGCTGCAGCAAATGTATTAAACTGATGGTCTGAGCCAAGCGCTGGGTTTCATCCTGCATCAGCTCAGACAGCGTCCAGCAAAACGCTGACCCCTGAATGTTGTTGTGTTGCTGATGACCACCAAAGCCCAGCGATGCTCTGCTTTTACCAGTAAAATGCACAAACGTAAGGAGTAACATGTTTATTGTCTTTAATATCAGTTAAACACAATAAAATAAATACACCACATACAAAAATATACATCCTACATTTTGATTCCATAAAAATGTGTTTCAAGGTAAAATCCCCACTACAGTCTAAGAATGATTTACATTTACACAGCAGACTGTAAATTAAATAAAATAAGCTGTTATATTTTACTATAGTAGTCACAGGCACCAGGAAAGGAGATGCAGTATTTGCAGTATCAGTACATACTGTAGCAGGGCTTCAGCAGAGTTTTCCCATCTTCCCAGTGTCACAAATAAGGTTGTTTCACAGAAACTAAATGAAAGTCCAGTGTTTGGCTGAGGAATGCTGAGCGACATATGTCCGTGTGTCCAGTTCAACGTACCGCCAGAGATGTGCAGTGAAGCACATACTTTATACTACGCCCTTCTTTTCACCGTTTGCAGCTTTTTTCTTGCGCTTGCAGCACACCACTGTGACGGTGATGATGATCCCGGTGAGCAGTAGGATGAGGATGATGGCAGAAATGATCACTGCAGGAGAATACACTGTGGAAAACACAACACAGTCTGTCACAGCAAAGCTTTACTGCTCATTTCTAAGCAGTGACCCGCACGGGAGTACGGATGGGCTGGCTTTTATACAGTACTGTAGTCCTAAGTACTCAGAGTACTTAAGACTACAGTACAAGCCACACTGAAGCTTTTCACACAAATTCACAGGCAGACTCTGTGTGGTGTTTGAACCGTGTAACACAGTCACACGCATGCTGTGTGAGCAGAATCATCTGCAGCTCAACGTGACAAAGACCAAAGACTGTGGACTGTAGGAGGACCAAGAAACCTGTGACCTGTTTCAGTCCAGGAGGTGGATGTGGACGTCGTGGAGGAGCATAAATGCCTCAGAGTACACACAGAAAACACCTGGACTGGGTTAGAAGCACCACCGCCCTCTAGAGGACGGGCCAGTCGTCTCTGAGGTCCTTCAACATCTGTCGGACAATGCTCAGCATGTTCTGTGAGTCTCTGTGGTCGGCGCCGTCCTCTGTGGAGGCTCACAGACGCCAGCAGACTCAACAAACCGCTCAACAAACGGGGCGATCGCGGCTCAAGAGTTGGGAGTTCATCTTGAATCAGACGGTTGCCGGTTCGAGCCCCGGCTCGGACAGTCTCGGTCGTTGTGTCCTTGGGCGAGACACTTCACCTACTGGTGTTGGCCAGAGGGGCCAATGGCGCGATGTGGCTACTGCTGTAGCTGCCTCCACCAGTGTGTGGATGAATAAAGCGCTTTATAAATGCAATGCATTATTATTATCCATAAGTGACATTCATAGGTAATGATATTTGTACATACCTATCAATGTTCCAGTAATTAGAGCTGTTTTGTTATATTTTGTAAAATATTGTATTATTTATTTAGTCACTGTTCTTGCTGCTGTGGAGACGCTGTGACCACGGAGGATTAATGACGTATTCACACACTTGGTTTAACTTTACTAATTAATACTGCATTACTCTGAAAACAAAACAAAGTGATGAGTAATGTGATTACTTTCACTGTTTGCTAATTCAGAATAACATCTGCAGACAGACGTGCCGTCCACGGTGACGTGGCTCCGTGTGGGGTTATTGCCTGTTACTGTAGCAGCTTCCTGTAGGGGGCGCTGTGGGATTTCTATTAAGAATCTGTGCACCCACGGCACACTGCAGCTGTAGTTCATCACAAACAGCTTCAGAGTAATGAAAGTGCTTTTTTCACAGGTTTTACAGTCTGAGGGGAAACATCCTGATGTCCTTGTTTTTGTTTGAGTTACTACCAACGCTCACTTTAACACGTTTGTGTTATTGATCACATATAAAGCACACTGAGGTCACGTGTTGTATAAATAAAACTGGATTAAAAGTAGATGTAATGTTGTTTTAGTCATGAAGAACTCTGGAGGTGCTTGACGACCACCTGTTTCACACAGACAATAAATAAACATGCTGTGAATTTATAGTCCAAATATTTACGGACGGATGTACACGCTCTGGACGCACATCCGCACGAGGCCGTGGGAAGTGGATGTGCTGGGGTCCTGGAGCGCCCCCTGTCCCAAAGGCAGACATCCCAGCACCACAGCATTGTGTGTAAGCTCTGGTATTTTGGCCCCGCCCTCTTATTCTGTAGACTGAACTGGAGTCACAGTCGTGTAATAAACACCATCAGATCCAGGCATGATTTACTGCCTCACCTCTGTCTCCCAGCTGCTTCACACCCACACAGACACACACCGGAGAAGAAAGCCTGGCCCAGTGTTCAAACACTTTACAGAGCTTTTGCAACCTTAACAGTTAGTGTTCTCCTCCGCATCAAAAATAAACACATAGAGTTTGTGAAAACTCTATTTTCACCTCACAAAATGATAAGTTACTCATCAAGTCAGCAGGCTTCTGCAGACGATTGTTAGTCAAATAAATCACATCCTGCTGTACCGCTGCTGTGTCAGCAGCTCGTGGTCAGCAGCTCGTGGTCAGTGCTGTGCTGAAATAAAGAGCTCACCTTCTATGATGGTCTGGTTCTCGTCTTTTGAGCACTGCGGGGCACTCAGGTCTCCCAGCTGCTTGCCATAAGTGCGGCTGGGGATGTAGGCTTGGACCTGGAAGCAGTAGCTCTCCCCGTGATCCAGGCCAGTCACCTTTATCATACTTGTGTTGTAGTTGGATGTTTTCTGTGGACAACAGAAGGGAAAGGCCCGTGATGTCATTCACGTATGTTAAAGACTGCTGTTGTGATGTCAGTCTGTGGTGGGTGCTCCTCACTTTGCCAGTGCTCTTATTCTTCCAGTAGGTGACTCTGTACTGGAGCCGCTCAGAGAAGATGTCCCTCAAAGTCTGCAGGTGTTGACCGTTGGCGATGGCAGTGGGCGAGTCTGTCACGTTCAGGGTGGCGCTGCCTTCACTGACCTCCAGCGTGAACTTGGGCCTGTCGAGTTCAGCTGTGGAGGAGAAGTATTTTTGAAACTGCTGGATATGTGCACATGTGTGTCCTGTGATCACTGAAGTCTCTGTTAACCTTCCAATATTACACTGAACTAAATGAGAATGACAGCTTCAACAAACAGCTTATGTGTTGACATAAAATGATCAGCTTTTCTTTGAGTTTGCTGAATGATCACATAAATAATCTGCTTATGTTAACATTGCTCTCTGGACCTGTAGACAGAACGACCCCTGATGACCGGGTGTCACACTGTGGGCCACTGCGGACACTGTCATCTCATTGGAGGACACTTCAAGTAGTACAAAACAAGAAAACAGGAGTGTTTGTTTGTTTGTTTACTTTTCAAATATTGTAAAACAAGACTAAACTTTATTTCCTCTGAAGCCGTTCACTGGACGACTAAATAAACACACGGGTCCTGTCTGTGTGACACGAGGCAGCAGCGCTGCTGTCATTGTGTTCCTGTTTAAGTCAAGCGCAGAGGTAGGGGTGACCTCGGCTTTGAGACCGCTGCCTAATGACATTGTACCTGACAGAGAAACTGTGACGGGCATTTATTTATTGGATGGGCAACATCTTTGTGAAAGTCTACAGATCCAGGGACCGATGATGGAAACAGCCCTGTGAGTGTGACGGTGAGACTTCTTTGCATCATCCTCACTGAGGGCGACCATGAGAGCGGGTGTGTTACCATGTTAAACTGTTCCTGCGCTGGCTCCCGGGCATGCTTTCATTTCTATGTTATTCTGATTTATAAAAAATAATATCAAAGGGTCTTACTGTCATCGTATGGGCAGAATTTTGGCGAGGTTTTGTGGGGAAACTCGGAGAGTTCAGAGGTCGCCCCCTGTGGGGGCTGAGATAGGACATCAGCTACGTAGCAGGCTTTGGGGTCAATCATGGCGGTGGAGAGATCGCACATCGTTTGTGACGACCGGATACAGTTAGTGATTCTCTGTGCGTTCCCACCAACCCTGCAACATATGACATGTTACACATAGTTTACATGAAACACCCACATCCATGAAAACGTGCTGCCGTAGCTGAACTGATGGGGCTGTGAGGCCAGGTGTGGATGGTACTTACGGAGACAGTTCCACTGTGTAAGAGTAATCCGCGGATGGTTTGGGCTCCCAGACCAGAACCGTTTTAAAATTGGTGGATTTCCAGGTGACGTTCTGCGCTTGTGGATACGAGCCTGCAAACAAGGAGTGGATCAGTCACATGATGAAAATCAGACATTACTGATCCTGCTGAATGACTGAAGCTCTTTAACACAGTGTTGCACATCCTTTAACAGCAAAACGACCCAAACTGTGCTCAGATTCATCATTTCATCAGGTTCACATGGTGAACATCCCAGAGCTGCGCTCTTATCAGTGGAGAAAAAGGCCCCACTCATCTAGTTTTACAGACGGACTGTTCCAGCTGCACTTTGCTTTGTGACCACAGTAAGTGTGCCACCCACGGAGCACACCACAGCTTCTCCCCTCTTACACCGAGGATCGCAAATCTGTCTGAAACATCGTCGCTTGTTTGCAGACCTCGGGAGTGTAAGTACCTCCTTCCTCTTTAGCTGGGGGCTAAGAGTGCAGCTGTCTCACTCCTTTCACAATTCAGATCAAACTGAGGTTATTGTACTCGGCCCTGAAAAGCTTAGAAATATGGTATCTAACCAGATTCTTACTCTGGATGGCATTACCTTGGCCTCCAGTAACACTGTGAGGAACCTTGGAGTCATTTTTGACCAGGACATGTCCTTCAACGCACATATTAAACAAATATGTAAGACTGCTTTCTTCCATTTGTGCAACATCTCTAAAGTTAGAAATATCCTGTCTCAGAGTGACGCTGAAAAACTAGTTCATGCATTTATTACTTCCAGGCTGGACGACTGTAATTCATTATTATCAGGATGTCCAAAAAACTCCCTGAAAAGCCTTCAGCTAATCCAAAATGCTGCAGCAAGAGTCCTGACAGGGACTAGAAAGAGAGAGCAGATTTCTCCTGTTTTGGCTTCCTGTTAAATCCAGAATTCAAAATCCTGCTCCTCACATACAAGGTCTTAAATAATCAGGCCCCATCTTATCTTAATGACCTTGTAGTACCATATCACCCTATTAGAGCACTTCGCTCTCGCTCTGCAGGCCTACTTGTTGTTCCTAGAGTATTTAAAAGTAGAATGGGAGGCAGAGCCTTCAGTTTTCAGGCCCCTCTTCTGTGGAACCAGCTTCCAGTTTGGATTCAGGAGACAGACACTATCTCTACTTTCAAGATTAGGCTTCAAACTTTCCTTTTTGCTAAAGCATATAGTTAGGGCTGGACCAGGTGACCCTGAATCCTCCCTTAGTTATGCTGCAATAGACGTAGGCTGCCGGGGGATTCCCATGATGCATTGAGTTTTTCCTTTCCAGTCACCTTTCTCACTCACTATGTGTTAACAGACCTCTCTGCATTGAATCATATCTGTTATTAACCTCTGTCTCTCTTCCACAGCATGTCTTTATCCTGTCTTCCTTCTCTCACCCCAACCAGTCGCAGCAGATGGCCCCGCCCCTCCCTGAGCCTGGTTCTGCCGGAGGTTTCTTCCTGTTAAAAGGGAGTTTTTCCTTCCCACTGTCGCCAAAGTGCTTGCTCATAGGGGGTCATATGATTGTTGGGTTTTTCTCTGTATCTATGAAGCGCCTTGAGGCGACTTATGTTGTGATTTGGCACTATATAAATAAAATTGAATTGAATTGAATTGAATTGAATTTCACATGTGAGGCCAAATAAAAAAACAGACGTGTTCTGACTGTACCTGTAAGAATAATAATAATAATAATAATAATCACGAGAAGAAGAAGCGTTTCTGTCGCTGCATCCACACTAGGAGAATGCGCCGGACTCACCTGAGGCAGACAGCAGCATGGGGAAAAAAGAAAAGTAAAGAAAATAAAATCCTGCTTCTATTCTTGTGGTCGCCATGGTACCCTCAGGAAGTGTAGTCCAGATCAGACAGCTATCCGCGTGCAGTCCCGGAGCCTCCTTTCACACTGGGATACTTTTCGTTTCTGCTCAGGACTAAAAACCTCCGCTCGTAGCAGTTTAACTCAGTCCAACATGACCAAATAAGGAGCGTCCGGCTTGCCCGTCATCACATCGCTGCGGTATGCGCTGCGTGCCTGTCCCGCTTAAGTCATTGAGCGGATATAGCGGCTCAATGACTTCTTCGGACTCAGCCGATCATTATTACATCATAAGAACTTCTGTTCGTCCGGACAGAACCAGCTTTGGGGGTTTGCTTACCTGGGTGATGGTTTTCATGCCGTGATTGTCTTTTACTTTCTTTATTTTCAGTGAGTCCTGAAAGTGTTTTCAATTGAAACAGTTTGTCTAGATTACAGGTTTGATGTGAAATCACAAGAGCGCCTTCATTCGTGCCCGCACTCTGTCGTGCTACAGATGCACGGTTGTGTTTCTGCAGGCAGACCCGTGCAGGTCGTGTTTCACAGAGGGCCGTGTGTGTGCTCATGCTGACTGCATGACTTTCTAGAGAGATCACTAGAATGACGTGAATGACCGCAGCGTGGACCTTACAGCTCACTGTAACTCACTGTAACTCACTGTAACTCACTGTAACTCACTGTAACTCACTGAGTCAGAGCGGCTCCATTTATAGATCTGATTACTTTTGCTAAACTTCCAGACACACATGTGGAGAGGTTGTTCCAAAATGCTGGAATCCTCTAGTCCAGTCATTTCAAAGTGCACACTTGCACACATGAAAGTGGCATATAGCCTGAACAATGTAGCACAATAACAGTTAGCATGCTTTGTTAATGATATAAAGAAAGCTGAAGCTGATTTGTTTGTCCCAGGCTGTTATTCTGGCTGTTTCAGCCTTTTACTGGACCGGGAATATCTGCCTGGACTTTGGCAGTCCTGGCCCCCTCGTCCTCCTTCCCCTGAGAGGGCGGAGCAGAGATAATGAGAGGCCCGACTGCCGTAGGGTACAGTGTGGCTTTGAATACCAAGTCTCAAACAGGAAGGATTGAATACACAAGCTGGAGTCCAACAGTTCCTCTGAAGGAAAGCGGAGAGAGAGCGCAGCTTCTAATGGCTGTTTCCTGCTTTGTCTTAACGTTTGCATTTCAGCTGTTTGAAATTTAACCTGATGTTTGGAGCACTGATCATTACTGATAATGAATTACTAAGTGTGCATGTTCTGCTTTCCCCAGTTCTACTGAGGAAAGGCTTCACGTGGTCAACGTCCAGATCATTTATTTACCTCTTCCCCAACAGTTATCTCTGTCACCATATCTCAAGGCATTTCCTAACATAGCTACTGTTCTCAGAGGAGAAATACACCGTGGTGTGGGGGCGCACTGCACACAGGGTGAGTCGCCCCGTGCCCTCCCTCCTGCCTTAATTACTTTCTCAGGCTCATTCCTGAAAGGAAGGAAGGGAGCAGCAGTGTATCATTGACTAACCAGCGCTAACACTGCACTGTTCACTGCATTTAGCAAGGAACTGGTGACCAGTAACAAACACTTTAGGCTGTTTTCTTGGCAAGTTAGGACATTGAAGTTGGAGCTGGGTCTTAATCGTCTTTTCTAGATCTTAATCTTCAGACTCAAGTAGTCGAGGCAGACAGTACTGTCCCAACGCTCTGCTTATTATGTCTGTTTTTGAAATCCATGCAGTTTCTGGCATTAAAACTAATGAGGGTTAATGATTCACTGGTGCTGATCAGAAGTGACTTACAGTGTGTTTCTGAGGAGCCTGTTACTCAAAAGAGTCAGCGTTTGAGGATTTGCTCACCTGCAGGACTGAGCACGCACCAACACGTCAGCAGCACATTTAGAGAAATTCAGATTCACGTCAGCAGTCGGACTCCTTCTTATATTTGTGCTCAAAGCCTCATTCACCAGTTCAAACACGCTTTTCTATCCCACCTTCACACGTTCACAGCCACGCGGATGCATCTTTGGTGGGTGGTGTGTTCTACGTCCTCAGCTACAACGATAACTTTAGATGTTAGGTCATCAATGAGCACTTAAAAGCTTCGGCATGTTTGAATCAAAGATGGGCTTTTACAGAAGAGTCCACGTCCACTTTTATTTGGCACAAATGTCACAAACTGTGTTCTGATTTTCTATCACTCTGGTTGTGTTTGCAGCATGAGCTGGATCAAGCACCAGCAAACCTAAATCTAGAGAGACTGGCAGGCTGCCCAAGGAAACCTGTTCCTGGTAGCTTTATCCTGCTTAACCTGCACACAGAGTGGAGAGCAGGCTTTAACAGCTTCCAGCAAACAGGGTGTGGTTTTAGAGGCGATCGGAAACAACAGCCTGTTTCTGCAAAGGTGGAACAGCCACAGTGACAGAGAGTGAGATTATGAACCAGAGCTCTGCTGGCAACCATCAGCATCTCTCCAGGTGTTGTGTTCAAACTGCACATGGAGTAACTGTATGAAGCATGCACATGATGTTCAGAGTAGGGAACACAGCAAAGCGGTTTCCACTCCCAGCAGAAGGATTGGAATGCAGGGGTGAATGCTCGGTGCGTTGGTGTGCAGGTTTCAGGGAGATTAGAGAACAGAGGTGGGTTTTCACCTGTTGGAACATGACTGTCTGCGGCTCATGATGAAAACAGGAAAGAGATCAGACACAGAGATATACATGTTTGTCAGGACTTTTTCCTGTGAGGAATAATGGGGACGAAGCAGCCTGTATGTAGACGAGCCTTTTAAGGAGACCAGGGCGCAGTCTGGACTCTGAGCTCAGGTCACGTGAGCTAGAAGCAAGAAGCTGTTTTATTAGAAAACAGAACAAAGGAAGAAACTGACGGGAGCTGAAACATTCAAAAGATCCAAGACTGTAACGTGTCCTGAATGTTGCACACACACACATGCACACGCGCACACACACACACACACACATGGGGTGATCGTGGCTCAAGAGTTGGGAGTTCACCTTGTAATCGGAAGGTTGCCGGTTCGAGCCCTGGCTTGGACAGTCTCGGTCGTTGTGTCCTTGGGCAAGACACTTCATCCGTTGCCTACTGGTGGTGGTCGGGGGGCCTGGTGGCGCCAGTGTCCGGCAGCCTCGCCTCTGTCAGTGCGCCCCAGGGTGGCTGTGGCTACAATGTAGCTTGCCATCACCAGTGTGTGAATGTGTGGATGACTGGATATGTAAAGCGCTTTGGGGTCCTTAGGGACTAGTAAAGCGCTATATAAATACATGCCGTTTACCGTATAACACCTTTAGACCACGGGGAGGACGAACCCTGCTTTAACAGGATGTTGGGGGACAGAAGAAGGAGAGCACAGGACATGTAATGACGTGCAGTAGTGGCACTTACATGTGTAGTAGATCAGGTCACATTTCACACTCTGGGCTTGTTTTGTGTGTGACGTAGGCAGACAGAACAAATAAACTGTTCCTTCTCAGTTGTCTGCAGCGCAAGCTAGCCACCAACCACAACCCCAGCACGTCAGCTGATGCAGGATCACAGTGTGAGCGTCTCTGCGCCTCTTTTTACCCAGCAGCCTCGAGCTGTGAGCGTGGGAAACAACTTCAGAAGGGTTGTCTTCAAAACCAACAGATAAGCAAGACAAGCAACAAGTGACACATATCACAATATCGCACACACACACAAATCTGCCTTTTAACATATTAATAAACATTATTAGGATAAAGACATTTTTCCATAGAAGTCTAAAAGAAGAAGAAGAAGAAGAAGTGAGAGCAACCAGACTTGGGAAGCAGCAGCCGTCTGCTGTGGCCAGTGGGGGGGACACATTTTCTGTCATGGTGTGTGTGCAGGGAGGCAGGAAAGGACCCAAAACTCAAAGGGCAGCTTTACTGCTGGACACGAGAAAGAAGTAAACTGGACAGGCTTTGCAGTCAGGACACACACACGTATGAAGGAGATCACGGGGTTGAATACACCGAGGGATAACGAGGGGATGAGACACAGGAGCACAGCTGGAGGAATCCTCAAGGTTTCATTGATACTTTGACCTTCCTTCTTTGTGCTGAGTAGGGCTGTTCGGTGTTGACCAGGAGCAGTGTTACATCCCTGATAACGACTGCTCTTCATTAATGCTTTGTGTGTACTGTGGGGGTGTGTGTGCCTCCTCCACTCGACCCTTTTCCTATTTCTCTCTCCTGTGTGTGCAACAACCACTTACTTTTGTGCAGGTTGTTTAATGAACAATAAAGTTTGTATCTGCATTTTTGACGTCTCCTGTCAAGTACTGTTTTGGACCCGTGAAGCCTCTGGCTCTTACACTCAAACCTTTCATGTCCTGGTGGTCAACAACTAAAGTATTCTTCACCGTCGATGCAGAGCAGGAGAAGTGTGCATGGGGGGTTAACCTCCCCAGCAGCAGGACGCAGGAGCTGACATGTATGTGTCGAGCAACGGGAGCTGGACGGCTTTGAGTTGCAGAATCAAACGCTCGTGGATATCTGTGCATGGCTGTACTGTCTCCTGAACCTGTATCAATGAACCGTGCACTCTAACTGGATGTTTGGACTTTGATCTGGCTGAAGTGCTTCGGCTTCTGCGTGAAGGCGTCTGCATATGAACAAAAAGCTCTTTGTTCAGACTGCACACACACTGTATATGAAGGTACCCACAACAGTCTGGAAATGAACGAAGACACAATAAAATGTGATGAGTGGCTGAGCATGTGGACAGACAGTGGCTATAACCTTTACTGTGGGTGTGTCGTGTGTGTTTATCGACTCTTTGAATCTTTACCTTTGCTTCACCGTGAAACGCCAGCTCCCAGTGTGTGACGAAGGTTTGTGTGTGGGAAGTAAAACCATGATAACTGACTCATTTTGCCTTAAAAAGCTTTTAGCTCCATGTGTAATATCATTTACACACAATGAGATGTCTTTTATTTCCCAGCCTCAGTGACTAAACTCACTCGTCATCCTTCCCAGAATTTCATCATTTTTCTGTTCTCGTGGTGTTAATCATGATGACGACTGCAGATTTTAAACACTGTGTTCATCAGTTCACTGCCAATAGAGCCACAAATGACGGTTCATAAACCAGCAGCAATGGAAAAACTCCATGTATCTGTAAAAGTGCTTGAAGTGCACGCTGGAGCTACAGATGGAAAGTGTGTTATATAAGTGAGACTGGTGCAGAGCGGGGTCTCTTTCAGGGATCCTTCACATACTCAGACGGTGACTTAAAGGTTTTCTGCTCTAATCCTGTCAAAGTGGCACCGCTGAAATCTTTACGTCAAACCTTTATTCTTCTTACTGATGGCAAAGACGACACAGAGCAGACGGACTTCCATAAACTTAGTTGTTGTATTTGTTTTGCTGCTGTTGTCAGTGTTCACTAACTGAAAGCAGAAATGTGAACACACTCACTGAAGCTCAGAGAGTGCAAAAATACTTCCACCTGTGTTTGGAGTATACGTGAATATCCATGTACAGTATAACCAGGTCAGACACCTGTTAATTTACTGTGTTTTCCTGTGAACTTGAAATAGCGTCACTGATATGTTGCTGTTTTATGCCAGCAGACATGTACGATGGGAGGGAAACGACCCTGGCTTCAGCGCCCTGAGTTCATTTTACCGGTTTGTTATCAGCTCCCGTTCTCCTGGTTTTCAGAAAGTTCCTTAACTCTTCACAGGTAACTTCACCATCCAACCTTTTCCCACACTTACCAGAGAACTATTTACTGAACTCTTCAATGGAAAAAGGAAACATTATAATTCAACGAGATCCTCAGCTGGCGCCGTGTTAGCAGCACGCCGTGGCCACTCAAATGGGGCAGTTTTTGTATTTTTGTGACTTCTGAGCCACATGGACACCAGAACAAGAAGTGCTCGCGTTCACCAACGGCAAACGCTTCTAAATTACAAGCATCATATAAAAACTGACCAGGAACTCCTGGGAGCGCTGTGCATCCTTGGGTTGCTACAGAAACCAGGCCTTCAGTCCGCTGCCTGGTGGCGGTGGTCAGGTGTTATCCACGCTGCTCTCAAACATTTGCTCACTGGACAACAAACTGGACTACGTCCGACTCCAGCAGATTAGCGGGAATTTAGGGACTGCTGCGTCTTTGTTTTCCCAGAAGCATGGCTCGGTGACGCACACCACCGTTCAGCTACACGGGCTCACTTCATTTCATGCCAACAGAAATGCAGCTCTGTGCCGTGAGACTCACGTGGTGGCTTGTGTGTCTACATCACAGCACAAGAACTGTGCTAGTTTCTAAAACTGCTCATCGCTGGTAGCGTTTATGACTGTTAGAGGCAGACCTTTTTATCTACCTCGGGAATTCACTGCTGTGCAAAGCGGTTCTGAGACAGGTGAGAAGTTGGCCTGCAGGAGCTCTCTGCTCTTCAGGACTGTTTTGAGCTCACTGACTGGGACATGTTCAGGGAGGCTGCAACAAATGGCGACCGCGCCAACTTGGAGGAGAACACATCATCTGTGACCAGCACACAGGCAAGTGCATCGATGATGTCACTGACTCCAAGACTGTCATAACACGCTCCAACCAGAAACTGTGCATTCAATTCAATTTGATTTACACAGTGCCAAATCACAACAGTCGCCTCAAGGTGCTTTATATTGTACAGTAGATACAGAGGAAAACCCAACAATCATATGACCCCCTATGAGCAGCACTTTGGCAACAGTGGGAAGGAAAAACTCCCTTTTAACAGGAAGAAACCTCCGGCAGAACCAGGCTCAGGGAGGGGCGGGGCCATCTGCTGCGACCAGATGACTGCAGAAGTGCGTGACCTGCTAAAGACTTGAGACTCCGCCTTCAGAGCAGGTGACAAGGCGGCCTGTACAGTTGTTGCTGTAATTTGCAGAGTTGGAGCTATCGCCATTAGCACATTCAACTGCCACTAACTGGTTTTCTGGGCAGAGATACAAAGCTAGTCCGAGCTGCACTCATGCGCTCCCTTACTCCGTTCCTTGGCTGTGGATGCAGGACGGGTTATCCTCACCGTCCCTCACAAGTGTCCTAGTTGATGCCAGCTGCATCCATCTCACTCCGGTCACTCGTGGCGCCGCTCTTCCCGCTCTCTCTGCTTCCTCTTCCACTTGATCTCTTCCTCCAAAATAAAAGCACTTTAACACAAACCTAACATGGATTTACACAAATGATCAAATAGAACTATTCATACATCAGAAGTAAAACGTAGCCCCTGTAAATATCTACAGAAGCATAAGAAACCACTACAGGAACATTTTAGCGTTCATAAGGTTTAAAGGAGGTTTTATACGATGATAGGATCAAGATGAGCCACTTTGTTCCCACTGCAGTCTGCAGAACACCAGCTTTGAAACAGAGTTGCTTTTATACAAATTTCATGCAAATTTAAAAACAAACTGCACTGCTCAATCCTGGTTTAAGCAGCAGCCACACACATCGTTGTGCCTCAGCCTGATCATCTGGGATTACAAAAATGCTGCTCAAGTTTAAATCAATCTATGTGTTTGTTGTCTCTGGTTCCTCCTGGAACGCAGCCGTCTGAGTCCAGCTGTGAGGGTCATGCAAGTACAGAAAACACTGTTCAGCCTGTTATAGCAGGTTCCAGATGTGCAAACATTGATCGAGTGAAGAAGCCTGACAGCATACAGACACACACGCCTTTCTTGTTCGTCTTCATCGACACAGGTTGTGTTTGAGTTAAGTGAAGGCTGGTGAGATATTGGACGTTAAATTTGAGAAGAAACGATGACTTATTTGCTGCTTAAAGATAAACAAGCATTAATATAACCCCATACATTATATGGGACCAATCTCAGTATGTTTTAACTGAAGAAGTCACTCTGGTCTGTTAAAACAAACAAGCTATAAAATGATCACATGATCCACATCTGTTCAGTTTTACACATTCCCCTTTCTATGCATAGGCACATGTATTTAGTGATTTTGGTCATCTATCCAGCCGAGGGCTCTGCCAACGACAGACCGCTGTCTGCCTGAAGTGCCTCTCATCCAAAGAGTCAATAAACTTTACTAAATATTTGCAAATAGTCTGTAGAAGCTGTCAGCAGGATGCTCTTAGCTACACAGCAGCTCGCTGCCAGGCTCCGGAACATTTCCTGCCGTGTGGCGTAGCAGGGTTTGTTGTTTCACATGCTTGACATGCCTGAGTTTGGACTCAGGTTAAACCTTTTCTGAACTGTTGAGGCTTGTTTGTTGATTGTTTGGAGAGGAAGCAGATGCAAAAACGACCCAGCATTTATGTTACCATTGTCACACTTTGAGTTAAATCCACACAGTTAAGCACTTTACCATTGCAGATACATGCGGATCAATTTGCATCTCAAAACCAGAAATGTTTTGTCTGTTCAGGAGGTTGCTAGGTTACTTCCTACTGGCTTTCTTTTTTAGTCCAAGCACTTCCTGGTCGACAGGAACAAAACAACGTGAAGGACAAGGCCAAACCAAAGGGACTTCCCCGGGGAGTACGTGAAACAGGCATGTCCTCAAGCGCACCTAGAGGGTGACTGCAGGGACTGATCTGGCCTCATGTCCTCTTTGTGAAAGAGGGGAGTTGGAAATCACAGTGATCCCTGTCTGTTCTGCAGAAATGCAAACGGCTCATTTTGCATTAGTGTGAAATGTAGCGGCACCAAATCTCAACAACACTCACCTCAAGGCACTTTATATTGTAAGGTCCAGACTCTGCAATCATTCAAAGAAAACTGAGAAAACCACAACAATCATATGACCTGAGGGACCCGAGAGACAGTGGGAAGGAAAAACTCCCTTTTGGCAGGAAGAACCCTCGGGCAGGAGCGTGATGGGTGGGGGTGTATACCATTCAGAAATTGTCTCCAGTTGTCTTTTGCGACTTTAAGTTTGTTGTTAACAGTTACAGATGCTGAGTTTGATGGTCACACATACAGTGTTCCCATTTCTAGCACATCGTCTGCTTTCACCAGGTGGAGGGAACTACAAAGCAGCTCTGTAGTCACAGCAGTGATCTGGGCTTGGTGACAACACTGCTGCATTCTCCAAAGACCTGCTGACTGGACCTAAGCAACAAAACCAGTTAGCTGCCAGCAGCAGAGCAGCTCTAAGGACAGACCTCACAAAAGCTTTTGGTGCTTTAAAGTAGGAATGATTGGAGCTGAGATGTTGTCATGGGAACCTAGCTCTTTCTGCAGAATAGACAGGGATCACATGTTTTACATGTTTTAATTATTATTCTGTTGTTATGACCCATGACCCACTTCAAACGTCCCATGAACACACTGGTCTGCTCGGTTTGTCATGGCCTTTATTTTGTGCCGAGCTAAGAGTTAAGAGCTGGAGTGAAGTGCACCCACTGGTCTGTGCTGCTGCCTCCTTTTATGGTCATGTGGAGCACGGAGCTGAACACCAGAGCGGACACTCCTTTACTCCAGCATTCATGTCGTACAACACACGGTATGGATTGGTTGATTTGTTTTCTTCGTGTGTGTGATCATCTGTCAGAGCTATTGCATTAATGCATTTCTTAAACGCATGAACCAAATCTGTCATTTAGTTCCTCTTTTGCTCTCTTTGAATTACTGCAGAAGTTGTAAATATAGTTATTTCCACTTTTGCACCAAATGGTTTTGTAGATGACGCTGATGAGTCAGTCATATTACAAACAATAAGGCTGGAAAATCCCTTTAAAGACGCTTATTTCAAACACACGACGCGTTCATGCAGATTCACAGGAAAAAGCTACTCCCATGGAGTAACTGGAAAATGGTCCCACCATTGAGATGGTAGCATTAAACATGTCTGAACTACTACATAATTATACAAAATAACAATAATAGTTGATATTCTATGGTTCAAAAAGTAACGTAATAAAATGTGTAGAAAACAACAAAAACAGTCGAAGGTCATCTTATTCGTTACATGACAAACAGGCCAGCGTGACACCCGGAGATACCTGAACTGCAGAGGCTGCACAGGTACGGAATCCATCAGCCCTAAAGATGACCTCCAGCAGGCAAACAGAAACAGAGGATGGCCTCAGAGCCCAACGTCCTCTAGTGCAGCGGTCCCCAACCCCCGGGCCTCGGACCGGTCCGTGAGTCGTTTGGTACCGGGCCACGAGAGTTGAGGCTCAGGTGTGAAATGTCTGGTTTTCAGGGTTTTTATCAGTGTTCAGCGTTATTTTGTTATCGTTTTATCGTTTACTCGGTTTTCCTGGGTCTTTTCAGTGTGTTATGAATAAATTTTCTTTTTTTCGGTACCAGTACTAGTTTTATTATGTTGTATTTATCCGCGACACCTTAAAGGCCGGTCCGTGAAAATATTGTCGGGCATAAACCGGTCCGTGGCGCAAAAAAGGTTGGAGACCGCTGCTCTAGTGGGTTCACTGTGGGGCGCATACGATGCTAAAATTGGCAGATCCACCACCTGAGTTTTTCACAGTTCAAGTCAATGCTATTTATGCAGCACCAAATCACAAGAACAGTCACCTCGAGGCGCTTCATGTTGTAAAGACCTCAAACTGACACATGAACACGCGTGACCGACGTGGCAAAGCTGCTTGGAACACGCTTCACCGTGACCATTATTTCTCAGCCTCACGTGGTGAGAGTACGCAGGCAGTCGCTTAAGGATGAAGACGTCCACTGACTGTGCCCGCGCTCACCTAAATAATAGCGTAATGTTTGTGGGACATTACGCCCTGGCCCGTATCGGCGAGGACATCGTTTGACTGACAGGTTGGGACTGTGGAAACTGTGGATCCCATTTGAATTCGCCCGTGGAATCATCCTGACACAGCAGTCGTCTTTAATGACGTCTGATGTGATTTCAGTCTTCATGTGATTCTCACAAGCAGTTTTCATCAAATGTGTTTCACACGTGTGAACGTGACAAAATAACCTAACAAGTGTTTTCACATTAGTATGACTCACTATAATTCACTAAATATGTCTCCCTGTTTTGCAGTTAGGGACTATAAAATGTTTGTTTTCATAAACAACAGGATAAAAACGCCAACGGCTGCATATTTTCTCAGGCTCGGGCCAACACAGCGTGTAGCTTTGAGCTGGTTCTTTGAAACAGACTGGAGTGACCTTACAGCAATACTCCAGAGAGAAGGAAAGATGGACTGTTCCACTGCTGCTTCATTAAACAAACAGCCGTCTCCTGCTATAAGGCCCACAGTCTTATCTACACTTTGGGGTGATTGTAGCTCAGGTGATACAGCAGCTCATCCAGAGGTTTGATCCCCAGCTGCTCCAGTCTGCATGCAGCGTCCTCAGGCGAGACAACCCCAAGCAGCTCTGTGATGCCTCCATGGGAGCATGAATGTGTGTGAATCCACCTTCATGCCTCTGCATCAGCAGACTGAACAGAGCTTTACTGAATAGATCTTTGTGGAGAGAACATACACGTTATGATCCATGAGCATAAACTAAGATTTACACAGGTGTCATTTTTAGGACTTTATACTCACAAAGTGACCATCCATCCAACCTGAATAAATGGTGATTATTTATGTTCAGTGACTCACGGTTTGACCTTCATAAACATCTCTCTCGCTCAGTAACAAAACCTTAAATGCACCGGTCGCCTGATATGCACAGAGCTCATCCAGGTGGGGTTTTGGTTCATGCTGCCAGCTTTGCACAGACTCACAAATGTAAGTTGTATTCATGCAAGTCCCTGTATGAAACCAGGACATCTGGTCGTCCTCTGCAGGGGGTGTTTTTTAAACAGAACAGCTAATCTACGAGGAACATCCTGCTAGGAAAGCCAGTCAGTGCGCAGCTGCAGAGAGGGGACACATGCAGAGGAGTGAATATATGCAAACTAATCTCTGTTTATTTTGGATATAGTTGTAATCCAGGTAATCTGGAACAGCACTGAGATATCAGTCACTGTTCTCTGAGAAAGCAGGCTAACACTGATGCCAGCTTAATGTCTCCTCCTGAACACCTCACGATATAGAAACAGTTAATTAAAGCATATATTAACCTTCATAGGCGTTTTTGTAATGCCTTTCATTGTTAACCCTGTGTTTTATTAGAGCTGTGAAGCAGTTGTGTTTATTTAGAAGAAGAAACTCCTATTGTGTTAAAAACACAGTAAAAGAACGAGTGTGACATGAAGGCAGCTCACATTTGTGGATGTATCAGGCGAGTGGATGTTTCACGTAGTTTGACACATTGTTGGAAGTGAAAATGATGTAAGTGGTGAACCTAATGATCTGTGCATCAGCATTTACTCAGGTCTGGATGTGTGTAAAATAAATACACACGTGGTCAAACACGTGATTTGTGAGTCCTCAGCGGTTACACACAAATCACTGCACACATTTGTAAATCATACTTGATGCTTGTGGATCATATCATACACATTCATAATTTCCTGTCTGTGAAGTTCATTATAAAAGTCAGTTCTCTGTACAAGGATACAGAGGACTGACTCAGCACTTTGTGGACTGGTGCCAGCTGAACTACCTCCAGATCAACACTAGTAAAACCAAGGAGCTGGTGGTAGACTTCCGCAGGCACAAACATCCTCCACTGCAACCACTGAACATCCAAGGTATGGACATTGAGACTGTGGACAGCTACAGGTACCTTGGTGTTCATCTGAACAATAAACTGGACTGGACTCATAATTCAGACGCCCTCTACAGGAAAGGGCAGAGCAGGCTGTACCTGCTGCGGAGACTCAGGTCTGTTTGGAGTGGAGGGCCCACTCCTGAAGACCTTCTATGGTGGCTTCTGCTATCTTTTATGGTGTGGTCTGCTGGGGCGGCAGCATCTCTGCTGGGGACAGGAAGAGACTGAACAGGCTGATCCGAAGGGCCAGCTCTGTTCTAGGATGCCCTCTGGACCCAGTGGAGGTGGTGAGTGACAGGAGAATGGCGGCTAAGCTGTCATCACTGTTGGACAACATCTCCCACCCCATGCAGCAGACTGTGACAGCACTGAGCAGCTCCTTCAGTGGGAGACTGCGGCACCCACGGTGTGGGACGGAGAGATTTCGCAGGTCTTTCCTCCCCACTGCTGTCAGACTCCATAATAAAGACTTTAACTGATCAAACACACACATCCATACATGTGCAATAATACTAAGTGCAATAATCCTTTCTGTCATCGTTGTATTTTTACTCAGTTGTATATAGCATTTGTATTTGTATTCTATTTTTATCTTATTGTATATTTATTTTATTTTATTCTACTGTATATAGTATTTTATTTTATTCTATTCTGTACAGCTGTGTACTGTATTTATTCTTATTGTATTCTAATTTTTGCCTCATAACTTTTGCACTGTCCACTTCCTGCTGTGACAAAACAAATTTCCCACGTGTGGGACTAATAAAGGTTATCTTATCTTATCTTAAAACTATAAAACTGTTTCCAATATTTCGTTGTTTTCGTGGATAACACGTTCAGGCACGTGTTGGTTAAGAGTGTGCATCACAGTGTGCTTATCCACGGCGTGTGCAGACGGTGTGTGGTTCTTACTGGGTGAACTCAGCAGCAGAGCAGCTTTGAATGAAGTGGACCAGACGTGACTGTGAAATGTTTGTTGACATTATTACGTTTCTTCTTCGAGGATTATCAGAGGCACGGAGACTGCACGCGCCTTCATCAGTGAGTCACGTCAGCCGTTTGTTTTCACAGCAGCACAACACAGCCCGGCCCCACAGTACCGACGCGTGGGTGCGTGGATCGAGCACAGAGCGAAACCCCGTAACGGTGCGTGTTCCGCGTTAGGAAAAACCACGTGACCGGCCTGTAAACCGTGTTTATCGGGAAGCGCGACTTTCGTGCTGCGGGGGCAAAGTGGGTTTGATGACGTAGTGCTGTGGCACGACGTTCCTCGTGGCTGGGTCACAAGGAGAAATCAGGGCAGTGTTTAGCTGTGGAAGCTGTAATCTCCACATTTATTCTTAAAATGACGTTTTTATTAAACTCCGTGTTCCTGTCCGCTGCGTGGAGTTTGTTTGGTGTCGCTCTCCACGAGGCGCCACGCAGATAACGGCCGGTCTTATTGAATCACACAAAGCTCACGTAGAAACAAACACACGAACAAAACATGTTCTCCTTCGTTTCTGTCAACCACACCTTTCCAGCTATCATGGTTGCTAGGCAACCTGGGCAGCGCGACCGCCCATTTCACAAGCCTCGCACTTCCGGCCTTGGCGGTCTTTGAGTACGCTCCTTTTTGAGGCTGCAGACCCTGAATTGGGATATGGCCGTTACATAACTCCGTCGTGACAACCCACAGTGGGCAGCCGGGTGTAGTGATGGGTGGGTGATAAGTGTGTCGTCATTACGTGGATAAGCCGGAGAGAACAAGGCCCATTCATCTAGAGACATTTCATACAAACACAAGTCTGTGTTTGTAAGTAACTGGTTTGATAATGGGATTCATCGTGTTGCACAACTTATAAATCCAGCTGGAGGTTTACTCTCTTACTCAGAATTTTTGAATACACATGGTCTTCCTGTTCAAAGGAATGTGCCGTAGTGTTTGATCCCTGCTGGGGTCTTAATGTTGTTTAGAAATCCTGTTGTTAGTGATTTGACCCCTTTACCACTGGACCCTGCTGTTACTTATGTCGGTCAGGTGTGTTTCCCGTCTCCATCCATCCATTCGCTTCCGCTTATCCTTTTCAGGGTCGCGGGGGGCGCTGGAGCCTATCCCAGCTGTCATAGGGCGAAAGGCGGGGTACACCCTGGACAGGTCGCCAGTCTGTCGCAGGGCCAACACATAGGGACAGACAACCATTCACACTCACATTCACACCTAGTGACAATTTTGGATTAGTCAATTAACCTATCCCCACAAGCTGCATGTCTTTGGACGGTGGGAGGAAGCCGGAGTACCCGGAGAGAACCCACGCAAACACGGGGAGAACATGCAAACTCCACACAGAAAGACCCCGGCCTGATGGAGGAATTGAACTCAGGACCTTCTTGCTGTGCGGCAACAGTGCTAACCACCGTGCCACCGTTCCCGTCTGTAAGGAGGAAAAACAACCGTGAAATACGAACTCTGTTTCAAAAGGACAGAACTTGTGTCCCAGCGGCTGTCGCCTACTGGAATAACTTATACCAGGACCTGGAATGGGAGAAGATTTGGACCATACCGTCGAAATTTCTATTAAATAACAAAGTAAAGGAAATATCTTTTAAAGTTATTCATCGTTTTTACCCAACTGGGTCTTTTCTTGTACGTTATAAAAAGGACATTGATGTTAACTGTACATTTTGTAATTGTGTGAAGGAAGATATTTCTCATTTATTTTGGTCATGCTTAAACACGAATCTTTTCTGCAAGAATTTTGTGTTTTTGTTGTTTCCTTTATCTTTTCTGAGTTCTCTCTTTGTTACGAGAAAATATTGTTTGGTTTCTTTAACCATGCACAGGGCAAACAAATTTTATTTGATTAATTTATTAATATTATTGGCTAAATTTCATATACATAAGTCAAAATTTTCTAACGCAAAACCATCCTTTCAGTGCTTTTTAACTGAAACCAAACAATATGTTAAAACCATACAACATTCTCAAAATCAAAAAGCTGTCAAAACCATAAACCTATGTTCCCTGTTCAATGTCATGTGATTCTTTAATAGACTGTGTCTATTTTGCTTTTTTATACGAACCCCCTGACATTGTGTTTGCTGTTTTGTATTTGTATGTCTGTATTTTGTGCTTTGTCAATAAAATGTATTCAAAAAACAAAAAAAACAAACAAGGCCCATTCATTCTGACATGCGCACAACAAGGGACTGTTTAGCTAGGCTCGGGTTACAGCGCGCTAACAGCACACGGGAGGGTCAGTAACAGCCAAATTAATAAAGCAGCACGATGTCACAGAACACATTCTATTAAGGGAGTAACGTCGAAAACAGGAATCGAAGTGAAAGGTTTGTTTTGGAAAATTGTGTTTCTGTGAGGGCGAAAGGTTAAACGATGCCAGACTGAAGACGAGGTCCTTTTCCTGTGACGTGAACACACAACCGCACAAACAGTAAACACATCCACAGTGTCAGCGCTGAAGTCTGAGGTTAGTGACGACCTCTCCTGCCCTCCGACTGCTCCACACAAAAATGTATGCGACCCGTTTCCTGATCAGGTAAAACGCACACTTTGAATGGACATTTTTCCAACTAATGATGTTATTAGACTGGAATTTAAGGTGGATGTAGTCCTGGGCAGTCCTGGAACAATGTGGGGAGTCTGGACCCACCCCCACTGAAAACAATCTGTTCAGTGAATATAAACGTGCAGACTCTTCACAGCCTGACGTGAGTTACTGGACCAATCCTCTCAAGCTGTTTATTCTGTCTCTGAGGGAGATGGATCAGCCCAGAAACTACTCTCATTACTCAATAACCCTAGTTTAATATTCGGTACATTTAACATTGTGTTCAGTGCCGCTCATTTGCTCTTTATTACCCTTTTTGTCTTCAGTATTTAAAGTGGACATGAAGCACTACATGTATCCGGACTTCTTGATTCTTTAAGCACCGTTTCAAAAGTACCGGTTTGGTACTGGTATTGGAGAAAACCATACCCATCCCTCGTCATGAATGATTTTCATTCACACAGAAACATTGCTACAGCTCTGATACAGCTTTCACTGAGTCAGCTGATCACAGCCTCGTTAAATCCCTTCTGCCTGCTAACCTTCTGTTTCAGCCCAGCTACAGGCTTCTTCACAGGTTTCTTGGTATAGCTTCGTTTAAGTCGAGAGGTGACGTGACCCTTAAAGATGGTTTTCCCTTGTATGTCACACACACTCTGATACCCCTGTTGAAGCTCCATGGATTAAAGACACGTCTGCACCTGTGAGGAGCAGAGCCCTCAGACAGGAGGAGACGCCTCAGAGAAGGAGGTGCAGGGAGAGCACATCCTGCATGTGGTCGGACTCGGCTTAAGCAGCCAAAGAAGTGCAGAAGACAGATGCTGTCCAGTGTAGCGAGTGAGTTATTCACCATTTTGTGACCAAACAATATTTACAAAAATAGATAAAAAACTCATAATTAACTCAGGTCAAATAAACACAACTGAACTTAACAGATGTTAAGGTCGCACAGCTACACTGACCTGCACCCCTGGACTCCAGTAGGTAGGTGAGACAAACATTTCTATACTCAAACCTGTCCTGCTGCTCTTCCTGGCAATAAAGCTCTACGCTCGATACATATCACAACAAATCCATTTCTCTACTAACACTGTAAAATCAGCTTTGTTAAATTACCAAGATCCTCCCCCTTCTTCACCAGGTGAAGAAGGGGGAGGAAGCTATAAATACAGGAAGCTATAAATACAGGAAGTAAAACTATACTTCCTCCTTTTGTTCCTGGAACACAGCTGATAAGGTGAGTTCTAACTAAACCACTTAACAGTTGAAGGAGTGAACCAAAGAATATTGTGAGTGATGTGAGGCAGCCGCTTGCTGCACCCCATGTTCACAGAGCCTGCTCCAATGTATTTTTCATTCCCTGATCCAAACATCTAAATTAGCAACACAAAGCTCAGCCAGTCCATGTGGTTGTATACAGTGGTTTGCAAAAGTATTCGGCCCCTTGAACTTTCCCACATTTTGTCACATTACAGCCACAAACATGAATCAGTTTTATTGGACTTCCAGGTGAAAGACCAACACAAAGTGGTGCACACGTGAGAAGTGGAACGAAAATCATACATGATTCCAAGCATGTTTTACAAATAAATAACTGCAAAGTGGGGTGTGTGTAATTATTCAGCCCCAGAGTCAATACTTTGTAGAACCAGCTTTTGCTGCAGTTCCAGCTGCCAGTCTTTTAGGGTCTGTCTCTACCAGCTTTGCACATCTACAGACTGAAATCTTTGCCCATTCTTCTTTGAAACAGCTCCAGCTCAGTCAGATTAGATGCACAGCGTTTGTGAACAGCAGTTTTCAGATCTTGCCACAGATTCTGGATTGGATTTAGATCTGGACTTTGACTGGACCGTTCTAACACATGGATATGTTTTGTTTTAAACCATCCCATTGGTGCCCTGGCTTTATGTTTAGGGTCGTTGTCCTGCTGGAAGGTGAAGCTCCGCCCCAGTCTCAAGTCTTTTGCAGACTCCAATAGGTTTTCTTCCAAGGTTGTCCTGTATTTGGCTCCATCCATCTCCCCATCAACTCTGACCAGCTTCCCTGTCCCTGCTGAAGAGAAGCCCCCCCAGAGCATGATGCTGCCACCACCATATCTGACAGTGGGGATGGTGTGTTCAGAGTGATGTGCAGTGTTAGTTTTCCACACACAGCGTTTTGCATGTTGGTCTCATCTGACCAGAGCACCTTCTTCCACATGTTTGCTGTGTCCCCACATGGCTTGTGGCAAACTGCAAACGGGACTTCTTATGGTTTTCTGTTAACAATGGCTTTCTTCTTGCCACTCTTCCATAAAGGCCAACTTTGTGCAGTGCACCACTAATAGTTGTCCTATGGACAGATTCCCCCACCTGAGCTGTAGATCTCTGCAGCTCGTCCAGAGTCACCATGGGCCTCTTGGCTGCATTTCTGATCAGCTCTGCTTGTTCGGCCTGTGAGTTTAGGTGGACGGCCTTGTCTTGGTAGGTTTACAGTTGTGCCAGACTCCTTCCATTTCTGAATGATGGCTTGAACAGAGCTCCGTGGATGTTCAAGGCTTGGGAAACCTTTTTGTAGCCTAAGCCTGCTTTAGATTTCTCAATAACTTTATCCCTGACCTGTCTGCTGTGTTCTTTGGACTTCATGGTGTTGTTGCTCCCAATATTCTCTTAGACAACCTCTGAGGCCGTCACAGAGCAGCTGTATTTGTACTGACATTAGATTACACACAGGTGCAGCCATCAGGGCAACAGGAAACATTCAAACATGTTTACTGTAAGAACGGCACAAAGAAAGGAAACACAATCCTACACACGAGCACTTTAAAATGGACATTTAGCTTTTCAAACATCAGGGAGCTGCAATAACAACACTGTGCCCATTCTGATCAGACTGAAAGATTTATAGAGATTTATCCATGTGCTGCAAAAGGATTTGATATCAACATATATGCAGATTAGTAGGAGTATTTTCTTCAGACTGATTTAGAGTTCAGTACCAGGAATGTGTAGAATTAACATCTGTGTGCATGACGAGTGATGAAAATTCAAACTTTCAAAGGACGTCAGAATCTCTATCTGTGACTGTCCCAGAGGAACCTACCTGAGGATTATTAAAGATCTGTCTATCTAGAAAGACTTGCATTGATTCACAGTGTACAGTTCTTTCTAATCTATCCTCCAAATCCTGTTTCTGCTGCATCAGAAGGGCTCAAACCTCCTGCTGTTTCTACTGGACCATCAATTCTACTTTATGATGATCGTCAAAGATAAAAACGTGAGTTTATTTGTGAACTCTGTGAAATGCATCTGGTGTTTAGTTTGAACCAATCCTGTGTCAGCTGCAGCCACATACACATACAAATGGCTGCGTTCCTGTTTAGACCTGCTGGCTGTCAATGGGCTTCATTCCATTTCAGACTGCTGGTGGTCGGCTGTGATCTAAACTCAACATCTTTAGCATCGTAGCGCTCGGAGTCTGATGTTGGCTCATGTGTTGTCACCAACATGACGTTCTACTAGTCAAGGCCTCACCTTAACCCACTGATGCTGATCACACAGACCCACTAATAGAACTGTCTTATCAGGTTTATGCAGCGTCACCATTAATGTCACATTTAATCAGACACATTTACATTACAAGCCCACTACAACCATTACCAACATGTTACATTACATTATACATCTGCACTGATTTAAAGTATTTTAACCTGATTCACTTTTTCCACCTTAACAGTTCATTCCTCAAATCAAACAAGATATTTGACCCTCAAAAAATGTACCAACAAATCATTTTGCAATAAAATATTTATTTTTCAACGTTTCCAAGTGAAATCAAACAAGTGTGTTTAAGAGTGAAACCAGAGTGGAAGCTGCTCATATAGAGTCCAGCCCAGGCTAAAGTAAGCTGAGTAGAGCAGCATCATCAAAGTGTCGGCTCTCTGAACACGGTGCAAGATCGCCATCTGCAGGGCAAAGCTAGTTTTTCTCACACTCCTCGTCAACATCAAGATGACGTCATCGTACAGGAAAGCATGCAGAGCAGGTGACATGACTGTCTGAGAGGCGGAGTTAAACTGTGGCAGGTAAGCATGTGGAGGAGGAGCAACAACATGACGCTGGAACATCATCAGGCGATCGTGGCTCAAGAGTTGGGAGTTCGCCTTGTAATCGGAAGGTTGCCGGTTCGAGCCCCGGCTTGGACAGTCTTGGTCGTTGTGTCCTTGGGCAAGACACTTCACCCGTTGCCTACTGGTGGTGGTCAGAGGGCCCGGTGGCGCCAGTGTCCGGCAGCCTCGCCGCTGTCAGTGCGCCCCAGGGTGGCTGTGGCTACAATGTAGCTGCCATCACCGATGTGTAAAGTGCTTTGGGACTAGTAAAGCGCTATACAAATACAGGCCATTTAATAGTTGTCCTATGGACAGACCCCCACCTGAGCTGTAGATCGCTGCAGCTCGTCCAGAGTCACCATGGGCCTCAAGTTCAAGGGGGCTGAATGCTTTTGTTTTATTGCAGTGAATGCAGACGTCCGGTGACTTCGAGCAAACTCTCCCACGAGGACAGATAAACTGTCTTGTTGTTTTCCTGCTTCTGATGTCCTCAGCAGTTCTGTTTGTGGCGAAGTGCAGGTTTGTTCTTATTTTCATGTGAAACAGAAAACACAAAGTTGAACATGCTTCACCTTAAAAGCCTTTTTACCTTATTTTGATCTTCTCAGAACACAAGGACAAAGATCCAGACAACCACCGGAGACATCATGACGTGTGTGTGTGTGTGTGTGTGTGTGTGTGTGTGTGTGTGTGTGTGTGTCCTTTCACACTGTACTCAGCTGTACTCAGTTCACTCTGGGACTGCATGGATGTGCTACTAGTACAAACATGATGACAGCACAGTTTCATAGAAAGCTGCACACTCCAGGTGTTTGTGCACAAACGCATCCATGCGTGACACTCATGTTAACTGTGTCAGTGCTGTGGTCTGTACATTTATGAATGGAGGTCTTTGGACAGCAGGACAGTAACCGTCTCTGATCACCAGGCCTGTGAACATCTGTCCTTTTTTAACAACAGGACATCGTTTACGCCATCCGCATGCTTTGTACAGAGAAACCACTGGAGCAACACTTCCTGCCATACAAGCCATCTACAGGAAGCGGTGTCTGAAAAGGGCTGGGAAAAATCCCAGCACACGGACTCTTCACCCTCCTGCCCTCTGGGAGGCGCTACAGGAGCCTCCGGACTGAGACCACCACCACAGCTGTCAGACTCCTGAACTCTGCCTCCTGACGTCTCACCCACATTAAACTCATGGACTGAACACACACACACACAACCACCTAAAACTGAACACACACACACAATGGACAAAACAAACAAATGGCCAACTGCACCCTCACACACACAATAATAACATGGACTGAGCCACCACTCACAACCACCAGCACTTTATATACCACTGTACTGTATCCATATATCTCACAGTTCTCAACTGCACCACTGTAAATGCTGTATAGACGATCACACTGTGCAATACAATAATTATAGTTGTTACAACAGTTTATTAACACTCACAATTGTACATCTACAATCTGTCTAGTTTTCATATTTCTAACCATATACCTGTTCATAGCCTGCACATATAGCATATTCATAACATACAGGTGTGTCACACTGTAACATACCTATAACAGATCCATATTCTGTAATATATCTATATTTTTGCTGAAGCACTTCTGGATGGATGCGAGCTGCATTTCGTTGCCTTGTACTTGTGACGTGTGCAATGACAATAAAGTTGAATTCTATTCGATTCTGAGTTGTATGTGCATGTAAAAGAAACCATAGTAAATGTGCTTGTGTGGTGTTCTTGCCTGTTAAAGTTAAATCCTTTTCCATTAAAAGAATTCCGACTTTAATCTCAGAGGAACATCTCACCTCTTTTTGCCTGTTCTGTGATTCAGAGGAGAAGTTGTTGGTTTATCTTAAGCAGGTTTGGCATGTAAAGAGAATTTTCCCCATCTTAGATCCTCTGACTGGAGAAAAATGAAACCTCTTTGTTGACTACAGGATGGCAGGTTGGCTCTTGCTGCAGAGATGCATTGAATCACAACCTGAGCAGCTGTGAGAACTTGCATGCTAATGACGTCCACGCCTTGCAGGACGATTGTTTCCACAGACACCCAAAACACAGCATATTACACAGAGCAGCGATGATTTCAAACAGAATGATAAGGAGGAATGATGATGAGCATTTCTTTGTCCACAGTTCTTCAACACAATTCTGCTGTTTTGATAAAAAAAACTGTAGATTATTAGTAAAGCCTGGCCGGCGTGTTCCTGGGCCCCAGCACTATGTGTGCCGCCAGTGGCGGTCCTAGCCAGTTTGGCGCCCTGGGCGAACACTCCCTCTGGCACCCCCCCACAAAACATATTAAGGATTGTACATTAACATAAAATTGTTGTACACACACACATAGGAAGAGAGAGAGTATGCATAGTATGCAAACAGCCATCATAATTCGTCACACAATGAGAACAGGACGAATCAACAACTGACAATGACTCATTAATATTAAAATCTGTAACTTAATGTATTGTTTGGAGTTTAGTCTGTTGCTGTTGCTATTTTTACCATTTCTTCTGTAACCCACATAATTTTCTAAGGGATTAATAAAGTATTCTGACTCTGATAGTTTCAGGATGACCTGCCATTATCCAATCACACGTCTGCTTACCTCTTCTTTTCTCTTTTTCTAACCTGAGCACCTGATGGCTTTGAACTTTTCTTGTCCATCTTCCATTGGTTTGAATTTTGCACTCCAGTATGAACAAATTGCTAAACACAACAACAAAATCGAGAAACAAAAAAACAAATGGAGAATCACAAAAACAAAATTGAGAAGCACAAAAACAAAACTGAGAATCACAAAAACAAATCAAGAAGCACAAAAACAAAAGAAGAAGCACAAAAACAAAAGAAGAAGCACAAAAACAAAAGAAGAAGCACAAAAACAAATCAAGAAGCACAAAAACAAATTGAGAAGCACAATTACATTAAGAAAACCGGAAAGGGTAGGTACCAGTCGGCAACAGGAGACATCACTGATTGGACGTCCGCGCTGTTCATCTTTGGAACCGGAAGTTACTCTGCCTGTGGCGCATTTTTTTCAAACATGAACATTAGCGGTGACCCAAACATAGCTGTCGCTATTCGAGAATATTTTGATTCAGGACAGACATACGAGGTGATACTGGATATGCTCAAGTGTAATCGTGACATTTCAATTAGTATGCGTACACTGAAAACGCATTTAAAAGAATCTGGACTGTACAGACGAGGCAACTATTCTCCACTTCCTGAGGTGAGGCGTGCCATTTTGGCCGAGCTTCGAGGACCAGGACAATTGTTTGGATATCGGACCATGTGGCAAGTTCTCAAACAAAAACACAAGCTGCGTGTCAAGCGTGATGTAGTTATGAGGCTGTTGAGACAACTAAATCCTCAAGGAATCGCTTTGAGAACTCGAAGGAGGTTCACAAGACGCACGTATCACTCCATGGGGCCCAATTACATATGGCATGTAGATGGCTATGATAAACTGAAACCCTTTGGCTTGGCCCTGTCAGGATGTATAGATGGCTTTTCAAGAAGACTGATGTGGCTTGTGTGTGGAGCAACAAACAACAACCCAGCTGTTATAGCTCACAATTATATAAACTGTGTAAAGAGTCTTGGTGTGATACCAATGAGATTACGAACAGACTTCGGGACTGAGAATGGGACTATGGCAGCAATACAGTGTACCCTCCGTCACGCGCACACGGACTATTATGCTGGATCGTCACGCCAGAGTAGCGTCCTGCTGGACGTGTTGAAAAGTTGGATGAGATAGACGTTAACAGCCGTCACTTTATTGCAGGAACTCAAAATGGTCACTGTCAGCTGTTGTGCCGAAATGAGCATGCTTGCCTAGATTTAACGCCGCCAATACAAAATGAAAAACTCAGACCAAACTCTCCACTCCTCACAATCAACACACAGAACAGAGTGAAAAGAATACAGCATTTTTAACAAGAACACTACTGCAGGGTCGCTACAATATTTATGGAAAACTAATATGCATTACTTTGTTTGACATGTGGCATGTTTTAAATGGGACCAAAATGTAACAAACCCTATAAAATGACCAAGAACAAAGCTAAATTGATTCTTAAATATTAATTATATACCCAGGTCTCAGTTTTGGATGGACTTGTTTGGAGACCTAAGAGACTCTGGAAACTTAAATGGAAGCCACGAACACCAATGCTTGCTGAGATTCTGCTTCAGAGGGGTTCAACAGAAAGACCTGGATGAATGCAAAGACCTCTGGAACAAACACAGGATCCGGCCAAGCAGACTTGCATCGTGTCCAGGGGGGATTCCAAACGAACTCTATCTCTTGCCTCACAGGTATTTGAGTTCTTAACAAAATGAATTAACCTTTTGCATCAAACTAAATGCAAGGTGTTGTTATTGCTTAAGTTGGTTAATATATATTCATAATTTTACACAA
>NW_024582622.1:105597-123164 GCF_018398535.1 Haplochromis burtoni
AGTATGATAGAGCAGTTTATAACATGTCACTGCATGCGTTGATTTATATAGTTCCATATTGTCAGCAAAAAATCCTTCACTGTTCTATTTTCATTTTGCAGATATGGTTCAAGAGACTGTGGATTTGCTGTTGAGGAGAGGGAACTGGATGTGTTTCCCGAGGAGGGGCTACCGGTTGGATTGTGTGGTGATCCAAACATTGAGGAATATTTACAACAGGCTGTACAACAAAACACACTGCAGCAGCCACAAGACTGGGAATCGGCCACAGAACTGTATTTGGCCCTGAAGGACATAGCTGGGTTTTAGATACCAACTGAACTTCAGTTTGTAATGACATTTGTCAGAGTTACTCTGACGAAGACACACACTGTGTCGAAACGTTAGTTTCTTTCCTTTTTTTGCACCTAATAAAACCTTTGGACTTGAGTGCTCCAGCCCTTCTGTTTTTCCTTCATTTTTTAATGTTAGTAGTGTTTCCTTTCCCTCTTGCTAAATTGAATATAATATTGTTCATAATATACAGCAACTGGCATGAATTTAAATATTAACATTTAACCACAAGGAAACATTTACAATTTTCTTTAATAAAACCATTTACAAATAGTGTCCAGCATTTCTGTCACTTTTCCAACATACACAATATTAAGAAAAAACAACTAAATGTTTAACAATATGGAAGTTGCTTATCACATGAATGTGTTAAGTAGTGTGCCAACGGCAGCTGAACCTAACAGGGTAACTCAGTAACTGTAACTTGATGACCTTGCTGATTTAAGAACATCCAAATCCTGGAGCATTTTGAATTCCAAAGTCCATGTTGGCCTTAAAGATGCCATATGAGTCACAGATGGGTAGCTTCAGAGTATTTGCACAGGTGTTTGCAACTGGAAAAGGCGAATCACTTAAAAACTGGATGCATGGTGGTGGTGTCATTCCTGCCGGTGGAACTGCCGTCAGCCCTGTGGCAAACATCATCAAATCTTCCAGACACACTGCTGTTGCCTTCTCTGAAAGAAGAAAGTAAACACTGTAGTACATTACAGAAAATTAATTTCCTTACCTCTCCTTTCATAAAACTATAAACAAATAAAAACGGCCATTCAAACCTTCACAATCAAGGAGATAATCTGCCCAAAAGCCAAGTGTTAGGACCTCCTTATGCCGCTTGTTGCTTCCTGCTGGGCTGAGATCTGGTCTGAACATGCTCTCCAGTTCTGAAGCAGTCAGGGCCTTGGCAGAGAAGCATAGGAGTGGGGCCAGCACACTGGAATGTTTTGCAGTGCACTTAAAAAATTCAGACTTTCCAGTCCATCTTTAAATCTGCAAAGGATAGACAAATAACTAATAATTGGTTTATAGCTATAACTATTGCAGTCTTCTAAATTGTGTTTAAATGTCTTTACCTACTAGATCTTTCATTATAAATTTGGACAGATTTCAAATGCATACACAAAAACAATTCATAGTGCTCAGAAATTAACTGTGACAGCAAAAAAAGAAGAGCTCATTGGATTTCAGCATTTAAAAAAAAAATAGTGCTTTCACACTGGAATAAACAAGTGTGTCAAAAAAGGGATCACCTCTTTTTATAAATAACTGAAAAATTAATCATGTTGCATGACTGATTATTATGGGTCATTGTGAACAATAAATGTATACTAAATTAGAGTTCTAGTGTCAAAAGGTTAATAGCGTGCAACAGTGGCTCAGGAATTAACTTGTTGTTCATCAGATCACACGGATGCTACCGAATCAGTTTTTTCATATACATCTGAAGGTCTGAAAATGTCAGTGGCTGCTGTGATGAGCAACTGGCCATCCTGAATTTAAAAGGAGTAATGAGTTTACCGTTGAATGACACTTTGGTTTCTTTCAAGGATGTACCATCTGAGGTATCCTCCACAAATGCTTGTTTCTCACAAGGCTTGACGTTTCTGAGGCATCCAGCAGTTTGGAAGATTGTGCTGTTTTGCAAAATAAGATTATGCAAAGACTCCTCTGATTCAGCTTTCAGGACCTATAAAAAAAAAAAGGTTTACTGTAAGAAAAACAAAAATAATTTTCACTACTTTTACGATTCATTCAAACATTGGATTAAAAAAATAATCAATTTGTTATTTCACTTGTGTTGTTGGGAGGTGGAAATCTGTCCTTTCAGATTACAGAATCTACCTTGAACCTACTTTCAAGATATGATCCAACACGGATAACTTTTATCCTGATTAAATCTTTTAAACTGGCCCCAAGTGTCTTCTAAGTAAACCCATTCCCTGAGCCTAGGTAATTTTCTACCTGATGTAGAACTTTTGTGATCTCCTCATCTTGCACATCTTCTACAGTGGCGCTGAAACTCTGATTCCCTGTGATGTGGTTGACCAGGTTCTTGGAGAGGAAATGTGGTGCTGGTCCCCCATGCACAATGGATACAGCGATCATCTTTCCTGCTAAAAAGTACTCATCTTGCCTGGCAGCTGTAATACAGGGCACATAATTATCATGGTTAATTGCTATTAAATATGCTAATGAAAAAAATAAGCCAATTTTTATTAAAATTTCCATTGTAATAATTACGGAGAAAACATCCACCTCTTGAATTATATACAAGATAACGGCTCTCTGGAGGTCCATCAAAGATGGGGGATTTCGTGCTTTATGCGTAATGTTATCATTTCACAATTTCAAAATTAGCAGTTGTTGAAACTAAGGGAATGTGTGTCAAAATCAAAACAAACATTAGCAGCTTACCATCTTCAAAGTCACTCTTCAAGCAGATGAAAACAGTGATTCTTTGATAAGGCTTGCCAACTTCAGCCTTATAAGCCTCAAGTGTAAATGGTCTTTGTGTTCCAGGGACAGTAATGACCTCAGTGCCATCCGGATACAGAAGAAGGAAAGGTCCATCTTTTAGATCTTTGTTAAAGTCCTTCATTTTTTTAACAGCTTGATTGAGCAGACTTGTGGCAGTAGCGTCAGGGTCTGTTGTTAGGAAAATAGTTTTTCCACGGTATGGCTTCAAACCACCCTTTTTAATGGTCATCAAGCCGACATTTATCTGTAAGGAAAAACACATGAACAATGGGCCAAGTAGATACTAATATGACTCTAAGCAGATCTATTCAAACTTGAATATTTATTACACTCCTTCGTAAAATGAATAATATAACACATTCGCAATAAAAATATACCGAACTGAATTACATATGGAGGCCAAGTAGATACCTAATAATTGAACTCCTGTAATAGCCAATAATCTTTTCCAATCTGAGAATGTATCGTTATTAACAAACTGACCCATGTAGGTGATCTTACATTTAAAGCCAGCATGATCTAAACTAACACTCGTACAGAGGTAGAAACAACATTCTCAACACTCCTATCGTGCGTATTTTAATAGCCAGAATTTGTATACCACAGGTCTACGCTGTATTCTGGTAGAATAGTCTATCTGTGTGACATACGAAATTTTTTTACCACAACTCCCCATAAAGGAATATCCACACAAAGAATGTCAAATATAGGCAAAATGAGTTTAACTTACAAACCAGTATTGTTTTCCAAATGAACTGAGCGTAAGCCAAACCTAAACTTGCTCTCCTCCTCCTTAAACATGTTCTGAACCTTTTCTTTTTTAATCCTGATTTTTCTTTATAAGTAGCCACTTAATCTCTCCACGATCAGAAAAACATTTTGTCGCGTCCCCTATCACTGATAATTCATCGCGTTTTTTCTGTAGAGTACACTATCTATATGAAGAAGCGCTATGACCTAGGGAAAAGTAAGTTAACAACCGCATAAAATATAACCTTCAGTAAAAGAAGGAGTCCAGCGGGCGGTTACTACAGCTGTATGTACCTGCGGCGCCTGGCTCGATCCTGTACTATGTGCTGGTTAATATTCACTACTCCATCATTGACTGCCTACTGCCGCACTAACCAATTTTCTCTTGTATGTTCGGGATTCGACTGCTGTCTTTCACCATAATTTGGCATACGTTGCCCTGAATTTAGACCGTATTATCCGAGTGATGTATAGCTATAAACCCAGAACACTAGCATACTACCGTGGTGTTTTAATCACACTGAAAAACGTTTGCGCTGTCTCCGACACCACTATCTGCTCCGATATAGTGTTTTTTAAATATCTTGCTGCATTTTGTATAAGTTCATACTCAAGTTTAAAACAACAACTACACTAAAGCTATTCTGTTATACCTGTATGCAAAAAAAAAATTTCATAGTTCAGCAATACTGATCAATCTAATAAACTTAAACCTACACCATCCTCCCTATTCTGGTATTTTAAAGAGTACTTAGCGTAAATATTAAGCAACCTAACTAATAGGGTTCCAACTCCCAGCAACAACAAAAATAAATAAATAAAAAATAGGGAACCACCCCTCACGCTCCACCTCATGATGCTTAATCGACGTAATCAACCTTAATTTGATGCAGTGTGAAAAAAAATGCACAGAAATCAATTATTTTTCAAGAAATATTAAATAGATTCAACATCTTTCTTCAACAAAATTGCAGACTGCACAGATGGTACCTTCCCAAAGTAAAGAGTACTATAGCTTACTAGGGTATATATATTAGACTTAATAGTCACTTAGGCAAGGATCTTATTTTATTTAACGTCTTATTGATAAGAACTATGTATAGTCAGTTGCCCATTTCAAGTTTTAAAATAAAAATTACAGTATTTAACTACACATACCATTCCAATATCGCTAATTGTTTAACGCCGTTTATCCTGGTTTTACTAGAAATGGTGTGTCTGGATCTGGTGGGTGCTGGACTGTGTTAACCAGTAAATAATGGAAATCCTTAGATATCTCCAGAGCTGACGTCCTAATAGGGCAAAGGTGATTTACAGCTTTGAAAAATACAGGTACTGTTTATAAGAAAGTAGCGTACCTAACTGAATCAACACGAGCGCCAAGTCTGGAACATCTAGACAGTGTGTTCTACATTATTAATGAACCTCAACGAGTTTAAAATTAACACAGTTGACAGTTACAGTTTTTAGTCTGCACAACGTATATTTATTGTTTCGTATCTGATATTGAAATATTCGTCTGCTTTTGTGAAATGCAATATGATTTATCCCGTTCTGATACGATTCTTCTCTCCCCGTGATGCCGCCCCGGGCAACCGCCCGTGTCACCCGTATCTAAAACCTCTACTGTGTGCCGCAGGAGCACAGTAGAGGTTTGTGCTTGCATCGAGGCGGGCCTGCAGGACTGCCCGTGCCTTTATGCCATGCCTTCTAGGGCCCTCTGCGGTTGCTGCGGTTACCACGTTTTTTTGGACTCTATAATTGAGTCTTGCGCTTTCACTCTGGATTCTGCAGCCCTGTACAAAGCAGCGATTATTCCTGAGCAGCAGAGGAGTTGGGGAGGCCTGGGGTTAAAAGGGGCTTTGAATGAAGGCCATCTGATTCTCATGAAGCTCACTGGCTGCACGCTCTTTGTCTTCAGCTTTCTGAAATGCCCCGGCCTGACTGAGCGCTTAGAACAGACAACAGCTTGTCTCCTCACAATTAGAGGTCTAAATTTAACTAGAAGGACACAGGCTGAATATTTTCATGGCTCTTCAAACTGTCATTATTTCATTATTTATATTGCAGACAGGCCATGAAAAACATGAAAGCAATTACAACACTCAAGAAAATTACTTTAACCAGTCTCTGAAGCCCAGTGCGTTTAATGTGTGGCCATGCAGAGCAGCTAGCCTCACTCTGCTCCCACAGAGGGTGGGTAACAGTGCTGCATCCTCACTGCTGCCCTGCACACTGTGGCTGTTCTGATAAGAAAGTCTCAGATCACAAGCGCTTGACTCCTTGGTGGCTGCAGCTCAGGAGGTAGAGCAGCTCACCTACTGATCGCTTCTTTCTAATATTGTCTTTAGCTAGCAAAGCAAAGCACGTGACACAACTGTGAATGAACACTTTATACATAAAAGTGAAGTAAACATAACTAGAGGAGCACTTTTACTATAGTCAGAGCCCTCGTGTATCATTCAAGCTACACTATCCGTCTGAGTTAAGCTGGATATGTGGGCGATATTACAGGACAAGCAGAAGAAAGACACAGAAGCTAATGCTTATTATATCACAGCCAATTAGACGCTGTCATTATCACATGAGTTCAGGCAGCAAACGATGGGTGCACTGAGAGGAAAAAGACTTTAAAGATCTAAACTTCATATTCTGCCTTTTGTCAGTTACTAACTTTCAGAAGTATGACACAATGGTAACACAATACAGAGGTAAAGGTAATGGAATACAATTTAAAAAGTGAACCTGCACATGGATGTGGCAGCCAGTCACACACTGAAAACATCTGTTTCCAGGCTCTCGTGTGTTACCAGTTGAACACAGGGTTTCTTATATTAGCTGCCATGTTGACATTTTCATGCATCTTGGAATTTTCTGTGCTGAAATCTGACCTACTTGTCCTACTTGGCTGATTTACTGGATTTTCCCTCGCGGAAACTTCTCTTACATGCACCATGAAGAGCCTTTACAGTCTTTTTATTGCACTATGGGAAGAATCTCACTTTTCAAATCCACGTAAATGCATTTGAAAGTTTTCAGCCATTCATCTGTCTTCTTAAGCTTCTCCAGTTCAGGATGAGAGGGTGGTTTGAGCCATAGTGTACACCCTGAACAGGCCAGCAGTCTGTTGCAGGGCTGGCACATAGAGGCAAACACTCATTCACATCTACCACCAATTTCAATCATCAGTTAACTGAACCCCACGCCTGTGTCACCTGCTCCACACAGAAGGATCGTGGCCTGGAGTCAAACCCAGGACCTTCTTGCTGTGCGACATAATGTTAATCATCATTTGAAAGATGATGATTAACATTATGTCGCACATTTAGCAGATAAAAGACGTCCCTCAACAAAACGAAATCAGGGTAAAGCCGTGTGTCCATGTGGTCGTTATGAATAACAGGAGTCCAGCTAAGTTCCTACCAAGAGACTAAAAGTTTGAGCGTGTCTGGAAACAGTTTCATTGCAGAGCTGGTCCTGAGTGGGTGCTTAGATGTCCTGTGCACAAATACATACTCTGTACTAATATGGGACCGAGTGGCTCCCAGTAGCACTCTACACAACAGCGTGGCTGCTGCACACTGACCAGCACATAAGGAGATTCTGCAGATAATCATTGTTGGAATTTACAGGGTTTATTTTCACTTCTTCCTTTCATGTTTGCAACGCTACATTGTTACATAAATGTAGACATGATATACTCCCCAGATAAAAAGTAGTAATAGAGTAACATTCCTGTACTGTTTAACAGCGTCTACTGCACACTACATCGACTAGCTACACACATCTTTGAGTTCAGGGAGGCTGGAAAGCCTGGATCGGTCATTCCAGCAGGGACACCACATTATTCCTTCAACCTAGCACACGTGTCTGTGCAGTGAGAGAAAGCAGCCACAGGGGGAATAGGATGAAACCCGGACCTGAAGAGGAGGGTACTTTAGTCCTTGTTAGGAACAGCTGCTGCTAGGGAGCCGGTGCTACCAATCGGGAGGTTGTTGGTTGAATTCCTGGCTTCTCCCACGTAAATGCAACATGTTCTTGGGCAATTTGGCGAAGCCCAAATTGCCTCTGATGACTCTGTGTATGCACGTGAGGTGGAAAGTACTTCAGCACAGAATAAAGCATCTGTATGAATGTGTGTGTGATTCAGGCTCTGAATACAAATAGTGCTTTGATTGTTAAAGTACCGTGCACCGGTCCATCGTTGCCATCATACGATTCAGGTACTCTGAATATCTCCTATTAGGATCTACAGATGATTACATTTGGGGTCACACACTCTTGTCACAGACGACGCCTGTTAGCACCGTACCTGTGTGGGGGAGTGGTTACAGTCTGTTCCCCAACTACGAGCGCTGATGTCAGCCTCCAATCAGAGCGAGCGCTTCACCTCACAACTGCACGCTCGGAGCCTCTTTCCACAGACGTGACCTGATTTCCATGTTAGCAGTAGAAGCATGTTATAGGCTGGGATTAGTGCGTGGTCCAGGTTTAACATTAAAGATTTAAAACTTTATTTATAACATGTCGTTTTCATTGTGAATAGCAGACTGCTTTACTTTGGGACACTGCACATAAATACAGCTCGGCCAAACAAGAGGGCACAAAACAACAAAGAGCAAAGGGAGGCTGGAAATTCAGGACTACTCCGGTCTAGCCATTAGCATGAACGCCAAACGAGGTACGTGCTCTTGGAGCCGACGAATGGATCAGCAGCATTAAGGAATGCGCGGGATTCATCGGATTCATCGGCAGCAGCATCTCTACATCAGTGTGCCATCATTTCTTTTATAAAAGAGGCTATTAGCTTAAAAACAGCATCTGCCACTGTGTGCGTGTGGTGATTCTATGCTACGTCTTACAAACTTTGGAGCTGAGATCAAAGTCTAGGTGAAGATGAAATACAAAGCAACGTTTCAGATAACAGAGAATAAAAAGACTAGCGATAGCAAAAGACTTGCTCTGTTGCAGTGATAAAACACATCTGCTAACAGGTGGAGAGCCCGACTAGCAGATGTTCTGATCGTTGTAATGGTAGTCGTGGTGGTAGCCGGCGTGGTACTCGTCCTCGTGGAATTCAGCCTGATAGTCACTGTCGCTGATGTCGGAACCATTGGTGCCGGTGCCTTGGCTGCCGTTAGTGTGGACGACCGGCTCGGTGGGGGGGGCGCAGTACTTGGGGTCGTAAACCTGGCGGCCCAGCCCGTACACGCTCATTCCTTTCTGAGACGCCACCTTGTTGGTGCCCATCTGCAGAGAGATGGTGGTGTTGTCCAGCGGCTGCACGGCCACTTTCTGATCAAAGATGTCTCTGCGAGTACCGGGGGCCGGCATGCCCGCCTACAGGGAACATGGCACACATCAGCACGACAAACACATTTACACAGAGAGGACTCAAAGTGATCACTGAGCAATAACGCAGAGCTTCACTGGGCACACGTTTCAGATCAAACTCGTTTGATTATTAGACAAAGGTGACTTTTTAAAATGATGGCTTGGCTTATTAAGATTCATTGTATGTAATTGCATTTTTCAGACTGTGTTTTGTCCTGATGCCAACCATGCTAACCTCTGATGAACAGAATAGCAGGTCGGGTTAAGCAGCCGTCCTCCTGAAGACACGTCAGACTTTTTATACAGTGCAGGATATTTTATTTAAGCTATTTAGCAGGGACGCAGCAAAAGCTAACAAGAGTCCCACAATCAAATCACCTGGCTTTTATAATCAAACTGCTCTGTGCTTGATGCCAGTGCTGATTTCTGATAGGGTCTTCAATGCACGACGCTCCTTTGAGACGTTAATGAGGAAGAGACAGTCTTAAACCCACAGTGGCTGTTTCCTTCTTCAGGTGTTGACCAAAAAAGCTAAACTCATTTATTTATGAATCTGTCACTCAGCATGTGAAAAGTCGTATAGATGTGGGGCTCGCGTTCCACTCAAGTGTCTCAGATGTTGTCGAGACACTCTTGGAGTAATGTTGGGAGGTCGGCCACTCCTGGGAGGGCTGCTCCAGGTCTCCTCCGTTTGTGGTTTGAACGAGGCCCAAACGGCTTTGTTACCCAAATGCAGACTGATTTCACTGAGCTTTTCTCGTGTTGCTTTTTGAAAACTTCAGGACTGGCCTGGTGTAGCGAGTGAAATCAAAGCTTTTCCTTTAAGAAATGAAATCTTCAGGTTATCTTTGTCTAAACACACCAAGTGTGGACAATATGCGAAACAAAAGATCATGATAATGATCAGGGAGTGGGCCAATACTTCTGTCACAGCACGACACATGGTAGAGAGTAAGGACTGGGTTTCACCTGGCTGGCTCCTTTGTTGGTGCCCATCTGCAGGCTGATGGTAGTCTGGTCATAAGGTTTGTCAGTGTGAGTCTTTGGATCGTACAGATGTCGTCTCGTTCCATACGCAGTCATTCCAGCCTGACTCGCACACTTGTTTGTTCCCATCTGAGAAACCAGAGACACAAGCTCAGCAAACACAGTTCGTCTCATTTCACTCTACAGTGAACTGTTGGCATTTAAACGTATTTAAACGTATCAGGTTAAACAGGGAGTGTTTCTCTGCTCCATCAAAAGACACTGAAATGGTTTAAATCTAATGATGACACATCTCAGGTCATGTGACAGTCACACTGAGCACTTCATTTACCTGCAGCCCGATGACACACTGGCCAGCCTTGATCTTCTCATCATCGAAGTGTCGAGCTTGTTTGTCTGCATATTTCACTCCGATATCGATCTTTGTGTCAATGCCTTTAGTCTTAGCCTGTCAGATAACACACGCTCGTCAGACTGATGGCGCTTTGTGTTCTATAACAGAAGAAAGACGCACTCGTCCTCTGTGCTGTGCGTGCACTCACCATGCTAGCCAGTGCGAGTAGTGTTGTCTGGACTTGAGTCATGTTTCCGTTTTCAAACAGGTCATTGGCCTCAAAGATGTCATTGGGCTTCAGGCCGTAGGCCAGGATAGCTTTTATGAAATTCCCGAGGTTTTCCAGCTGCAGAGAGCATCAGGGAAACAGAGTGATAAGAGACGGAGCACTAATAAGACTGCTGGTGAAATGAACGAGTGACGTGCTTCAGCTGCAGCTCTGCAGTGTTTGTGGGTCGCGCTCACCTTGTGCCAGTTGAGCTGTGAAAGGTTGATTTTCTTCACTGAACCAGGCTGCAGCTTATTAATCAGTCTGTGAGACGCAGGGAAGAAAACATCACATTAGTCCCACTGCTGCAGCGGATATCATGCAGTTCAGACACATTTCCTTCATTTGAGAGGACATTGCATCACTCGCATAACTTCCTGTTTTATAACGCTCAAAGTACCATCAAACCAAAATTCACCTGAAATGTGAATTTCTTCAAAATCAAGTTCAAACCATTAGAGAATATTCATAACCACCCCACAGACATAATGTACAGGTAAACAGCAGTGCTACTGACATCACGTCACGATCTTAAATATGACCACGCCCTTTAAGGTGGCAGTAACCTGACCATCACTGAACCCTCTGGGGTTACGACCCATTCAGTTTGTTGGTGGCCAAAAGTAGGTCTGTAGTTTTTATTATTTTTATGGTTTTTTGCCATTTTTTCTGCATAAAGCTTTTAACTAACTTCAGTTCTTTTCATAAATATAAAATAATTATTACTTTTTAAATGTTTAACCCTTTAAACACCAGTTTGTTTGTCCACTGCACCAGCTGGAAGACAACCTCAAATCTCACAATTTTATATAATTGCATTGCTACTGAAATTTCTTGTATTGTTAATAGTAGAGTCTGGGGCATGTAATTGATTCACATCAACACTGATTATAATGCATTGTTGTTTTTGTGCAGGGAGAGCAAAAACATAAAAACTCCCTGTCAGCTTGTTTGTGGCCAAAAATGGACACCCCCTGTTTACGTTTACAAAATGCTATAAAATTCATATATATTAAGAAAAAATTCCACTTTTTCTGACTTGATTTTTTAAGATTAGCATCAGTGCTGTTCATGAAAATCAAAATTTCATTCAAATTCAGAATTTTAACCCTTTAAATACCAGTTAGATCACATAATTTTAATGATTTAAATAGGGATAAAAGCATAAAATCCCCATTTTTTTTCTAAATAATACATGCAAACTGATTTATTTTCTAACCATGGTGGAGGTTAGATGCGTAGCAATAATTAAAAGTATCAATGAGTATCAATGAATGGCCAAAAAGTAAATCACAAATGGTGTGTTAGTGGCCACAAAGGCAATTTAATGACCAAATAACCACTGAGATGACCAATAAAATGATCGAAATTGATATTCCAGTGTGTGCTTCTGCGTGCATCCTCATTAGCAGCAAGATGTACTAACCACAGTAGAGTGGCTTTTGTAGGCACACTTTCTACACCTGGTGCAAGGGGCTGCTGTTCCAATCCTGGAGGTGCGCCTTTTGCACCTTCTTGTCATTTCGTTGGTGGGGTGGGTTAGGGGGTGTGGGGTAGTCTGAACACTCTGGTTCAGACTACTGTATCTTGAGATCAATGGCAGAAGTGGCTGAGAATTAAGGAGAAGGGTGTCTTGCAGTTGTTGAGGTCACCAGCATGTGTCCCAGCTCTCCCAGGACACACATCAGTCATCAAGAACATCGTAGTCAAATGAGCTTACAAAGAAAAGTGTCTGGACTTCTTTAAGTTGCTTGAAGACGTTTCACTTCTCATCTGAGAAGCTTCTTCAGTTCTAAGGTCAAATGGTGGGGAGTCCCAGATATAAACCTAGTGGGAGTGACCCCCCACAGAGGGACAAAGGACCCCCTGATGATCCTCTAATCGCCTGAGCCAAGGTGTGAAACTGGGTGTGGGCCCCAATCAGCCAGAGTTTCGGGTGTGTTCATTGTGAAACCTGGAGCACAAACTTGGAGTAATCAGGACCCTACACCACGGGCAGAACATGTTCCCTCTAAGCCTGAAGGAAAAAAGAAGGAACACACACATGTAAAGGAAGCACTCAAAACGTGCGGCTATCCTAAATGGGCGTTCTTAAAGTCAGCAAAGAGGCACAGAAAAGAAGACCAGACACCAGCGAGGGAGGATAAGAAGGACAGACGCAACAACATTGTCATCCCCTATGTAGCCGGTGTATCAGAGAAACTCAGGAGAGTTTTCTCCAAGCATGACATCCCGGTGCATTTCAGACCCAGCAACACGCTCAGACAGAAACTGGTTCACCCGAAAGACAAAACGCCAAAACACAAACTTAACAATGTGGTGTATGCTGTACAGTGCAGCGAGGAATGCCCAGACCTCTACATTGGAGAGACCAAACAGCCACTTCACAAGCGCATGGCACAACACAGAAGAGCCACCTCCACAGGACAAGACTCAGCAGTCCATCTGCATCTAAAGGTCAAAGGTCACTCTTTGAGGATGCCAATGTTCACATTTTGGACAGAGAGGACAGATGGTTTGAAAGAGGAGTGAAAGAAGCATCTATGTCCACTGTACGCGACCATCTTTGAACAGAGGCGGGGTTTATGACACCAACTCTCTGCCATCTATAATCCAGTTTTGAGATCCTTCCCAGACGCCTTAACGCCCACTCACATCCTGGGCCATCTGACCTCAGGAGATCACATGATAAGGTGGGGCCAGGTTTCACAATGAACTCACCCGAAACTCTGGCTGATTGGGACCCACACCCAGTTTCACACCTTGGCTCAGGCGATTAGAGGATCATCAGGGGTCCTTTTCTCCCTCTGTGGGGGGAAACTCCCACTAGGTTTATATCTGGGACTCTCCACCATTTGACCTTAGAACTGAAGAAGCTTCTCGGATGAGAGGTGAAACGTCTTCAAGCAACTTAAAGAAGTCCAGACGCTTTTCCTTGCAAGCTCCTTTGACTGTAGGTATGTAGAAGACTCCCCCACTTCAGTGAAGATGTTTCCGGCGGGACAAAGACATCGTATCCCAAGACATCCAAGAGATTGGAGAAAAGAGCCATCAGTTAGTTTTCCTTCTACAACTCGAGGTGCCAACACCCTCTAAGTTATCCAAGCAATATTTGTGCCTATTGTAGTCCAGGATTGCTTCTTGCTTTCACGCATCCTTTATTCCCCATCACTGACTGCTGGTTCCTTGTGTGTTGCTGTCAAAAGAAGCACATTCCTCCGTTGCTTTGGCATGTGGGATATCGCCGTGGTAGCTTTGGTGAAGCCAAAGACAGACAACAAAACTTCCTCTGTTGCAACTGGAGGAGCTGGGGAGGAAGCTCTGGGTTGTTTCCCCTGTGCCCGTTTTCATCTGAGGAGTTCCAATCTGCAATTTGAAGTGTTCCTCACACATAGACTGTGTCTGGAAGCAGGCCCAGACACAGTCTATGTGTGAGGACTTCCTGCAGCAACTCAGGAAGTTCAAGCTGCCACAGGAGGTCACCTTCTACACCTTCTGTCCCATGCACATCAATTACTGTCTGGTTCAGTTCAGCCCCGAAGACTGCAACAGACAATCAGGTCTGCAGAGAGGATCGTCAGCTGCCTGCAGACTCCTCCCATCCTGTTCAAACTGCTGCCTTCAGACCGCCGTCTAGGTTTTCTTCCCTCTGTCACTCTGATGAACACTGTGAAATAAGCTGTTATAGCATTCATATGTGCATTGGGCTGCTATTGTGCTCAGTTTGTATAGTTTGTTAGACTTTGTGTAACTTGTTTTCTCTTACTTTTTGTTTGCATGCATAGATCAAAGTGACCCAGAGTCAGAGTCCATGTTTGTGGACACAGATTTGGCCAAATAAAGAGGATCTGATGATGCCGACTTTGGAGAGTGGGTTTTTGCAACCAACTCTCCAGTTTTCAAAACTGTTCCGACATCTGTCCTGTTTGTCTGCATGTCTCTGAGCTTCTGTGCAGGAACATCATGAAAACGGCAGTAAAAACTATGATCGTCCACTCAGTGTCCACAGGTTAGAGAAACTGAGGGTGCATGACCGGCCGACGCACCACAAAGATGTGGGTGTTACAATAAACAGAGCCTTGGTTTGGTGACAAACTGAATTCAATCGATTAGAAAACATACTTAATGTTACATGGAATTTGCTTTTGTCTCCATTACAAAGATCAAGAGGCCCAACAACGGCAGTAACACAAGAGCAAACAGAACTTACTCGCAGAGGATGACCCCATCCTTCAAGCCTTTCTGGAAATTCTCTCCAATAGACATTCCGGTCACCTCTTCAATCCAGAAACGGAGCTCCTCCTCTTTCTGTGGGTCATATTTTTGAGCAATCTGGAGAGATTAAAACACAAATAATAATATGACCACATGAGTCTGTGATAGCACAGCTGCTAGCACCAGTGCCCAGCAGACCATGCTGAGCCTTTACCATCTACAGACATCGGAGCTTTCAAAAATCATCAGTCGTGTTTCATCTGACCAAAGCCTCACCAATGTATAACGTGTATTCTTTGGTTATACAGAACTAAATAAATATTTCACCCTCACAGGGTACTGTAGGGTCAAAGGTCAGCCACACAGGGTAGTGTAGGGTCAAAGGTCAGCCTCAGAGGGTACTGTAGGGTCAAAGTCAGCCTCAGAGGGTCTGTAGGGTCAAAGGTCAGCCTCAGAGGGTACTGTAGGGTCAAAGGTCAGCCTCAGAGGGTACTGTAGGGTCAAAGGTCAGCCTCAGAGGGTCCTGTAGGGTCAAAGGTCAGCCTCAGAGGGTACTGTAGGGTCAAAGGTCAGCCTCAGAGGGTACTGTAGGGTCAAAGGTCAGCCTCAGAGGGTACTGTAGGGTCTGGGCACTCTTAAATGATGAGGTTTGGGCACTTGCAGCAGAAACAGCTTTTTTAAAACCTTTTCTCAGTAACTTTCAGACCACGAGGGACACACTAACACTGCAGTCATGAATAATAGAATTGTGGTTTACAGGTGCTTGGTGGTCTTAAACTATCTTCTGCTGAGGTCCAAGAGTCTCTCTGTGCTGTCCTTTAAATGGTGGGGCTGTCACATGGTACACTTTCCATCAAAGGTTTTTACATGTTAACCCTGAACCGTCGTTTTCTCTTAGGCTCTCCATCAATCACAGTAAAAGACTGAAACAGGGCGTTTCTAGAAAGAGGTCAGGGAGGTAACGGAGAGCAGCCAGCAGGGCTTTTCTTCTTATCGGTTTGATTTAGAACAGGCACTGGCATTTTGCTTCTAATTATTACTGTTTTGGGGTTTTTAAGATGCCGAGTAACACATCCAGTTACCCGTTCAGCTGGTAAAGAACTGCTGACAGATTAAAGTGGTTCACAAAGTCTCCAGAATCAACAGGACATGAAGCGCCCTTGCTGATCACTGTGGTTTGTTCTATTCTATCATGTGGACTAAACAAACACTCCTGCTGGGATCAGCTCATGCCCCAAACACATGTGGAAGCCTCACTCTCCACTGAATCCATCTCACCAGGTAATCCTGTGCTACAGAGGACAGATGGACCACAACCCATCCAAAGCACAGGGACTCTGCATTTCTGAAGCATACGGAGGAACAATGGAGGACTTTTATCTGATAATATCTCTGAGTGTTTGTTTTTGTAGGAAGTTTCATCATATTGTAAATGTATTATCCAGAAAAACAACTTCTTTCTGCTGCTCCAAAACTACTGTTGATATCGTTTAAAAACATCCATTTCCACATATTTATTTTAACACATTCACTCAGGCAGCCAAGCTGTTGTGTTTGTGTTGTGTGGTAACAACTGGCTGGCTCCCAGTTCAGTTACTAAAACAGAAAACCATGAAAAACGGGACAAAGTTCAGAATGTGATAACAAAACTGTTTCTTTGAACTTCTGTGATGAAGCAGGAAAAGCACAGAGCTCATGCACAAACATGCAAAGAAAGCTCTCTCCCAGACTTGGATGGATACAGCTGCTTTATGGCCAACTGTCCACTGAATAAGGGCTGATTATATCTGCGGGGCCTTTCTTTAATCAGTGCTGTCATGTTTAGCTATATTACACGTTTTTTAAAAAATCCCCCAAAAGTTTCCCTCAAAACTCCAAATTTCAGTCGAGCTTGAGAGCATCTACTTTGGAGCAGGTTTTAGTTTTTAGTTGGCACTCAGAGAAGCTGCTGTCCCACATCATGCCAGAGACTTGGGGGATCCCAGGTTGTTCCCGAACATCCTAACCGACCGACCTCCAATCCGAGGAAGGCAGTTTGAGTCTTCCTCTCAACCTTGGCAAAGAGGGGAGCATTCGAAGAACTTGTCCTTGCATACAACTGTTAGAACTCACAATCTTGGAACCTGCAGTTGTTCCAAAATGGTTCCATTTCTGAACGACTGCACTTTCAGTTTGGTCAAACAGATGCTTTTTATACTGGCAGAGAAAAACTACCAGCTCTAACAAAAAGGGCTTAAATTTAGCGGCCTGGACAGCAGGTCTCAAGGGTCTGTTACATGTTACTGCAGCAGTTTCAAAGTTATTTATACTACTGAGGAGTAGTACTCATTTTGCCCTTAAAAAGCCGAAAATGTCAAAAGTTTAGACTTCTTTAATGAAGGATATTTTATTAAAGAAAACTAGCAAAGCAAAAACAAATGCAGACAGTAATAATCCCAAAATAATAATCACCTGAAATATAACCTAGTCTGAGCTAACGCTGGGAGTAAGAAGCTTGGAGAGACGACGAGCACCCTCAGATCTGAAGATGCACTCTCCCCGTGTTAGAGGCTGAGCAGAAATCCAAATCTTCTTGAGCTCTTCAGATTTTAAAGCCCAAACTTTTCTTCTTTTCTGTCTTATTGTAACATAGAATTTCTACACACGAACACTGAGGCAGATTTGAATATGCTTCATCAGTCTTCAGTTAGATCATGATTCAATTCAATTTTATTTATATAGCGCCAAATCACAACAACAGTCACCTCAAGGCAATTTTTATTGTAAGGTCGACCCTACAATAATACATACAGAGAAAAACCCAACAATCATATGACCCCCTATGAGCAGCACTTTGGCGACAGTGGGAAGGAAAAACTCCCTTTTAAC
>NW_024582622.1:123189-135580 GCF_018398535.1 Haplochromis burtoni
AGGAAGAAACCTCCAGGCAGAACCAGGCTCAGGGAGGGGCGGGGCCATCTGCTGCGACCGGTTGGGGTGAGAGAAGGAAGACAGGATAAAGACATGCTGTGGAAGAGAGACAGAGGTTAATAACAGATATGATTCAATGCAGAGAGGTCTGTTAACACATAGTGAGTGAGAAAGGTGACTGGAAAGGAAAAACTCAATGCATCATGGGAATCCCCCGGCAGCCTACGTCTATTGCAGCATAACTAAGGGAGGATTCAGGGTCACCTGGTCCAGCCCTAACTATATGCTTTAGCAAAAAGGAAAGTTTTGAAGCTAATCTTGAAAGTAGAGATAGTGTCTGTCTCCTGAATCCAAACTGGAAGCTGGTTCCACAGAAGAGGGGCCTGAAAACTGAAGGCTCTGCCTCCCATTCTACTTTTAAATACTCTAGGAACAACAAGTAGGCCTGCAGAGCAAGAGCGAAGTGCTCTAATAGGGTGATATGGTACTACAAGGTCATTAAGATAAGATGGGGCCTGATTATTTAAGACCTTGTATGTGAGGAGCAGGATTTTGAATTCTGGATTTAACAGGAAGCCAAAACAGGAGAAATCTGCTCTCAGATGCCAACAGACTTAATAAACTAATCCGTAAGGCCAGTAATGTTGTGGGGATGGAGCTTGACACCCTCAAGGTGATGTCGGAGAGGCGGATGCTGTCCAAGATAAAGACTATGTTGGATAACACCTCCCACCCACTCCATGACATGCTGGTCAGTCACAGGAGCACGTTCAGTGAGAGACTGAGATTACCAAAAAGCACCACTGAACGACACAGGAAGTCTTTCCTGCCTGTGGCCATCTCCCTGTACAACGCATCCACTTAACACACTGTTTGCTGCTACAGCTACACATGTTTCTTTTCCAACTATTTATTTATGAGTGAAGTATGTATGTGTATATATGTATATATTGTACTATTCTTATTCTTAGTTAGTGTATTGTCTGTCTTGTCTTAATGTTGGTTTAAAATGGAGCACTGTAACAAAAAATAATTTCCCCCAGGGATTAATAAAGTATTCTGATTCTGATTCTTTCTAGTCCCTGTCAGGACTCTTGCTGCAGCATTTTGGATCAGCTGAAGGCTTTTCAGGGAGTTTTTAGGACATCCTGATAATAATGAATTACAGTCGTCCAGCCTGGAAGTAATAAATGCATGAACTAGTTTTTCAGCGTCACTCTGAGACAGGATATTTCTAACTTTAGAGATGTTGCGCAAATGGAAGAACGCAGTCTTACATATTTGTTTAATATGTGCGTTGAAGGACATGTCCTGGTCAAAAATGACTCCAAGGTTCCTCACAGCGTTACTGGAGGCCAAGGTAATGCCATCCAGAGTAAGAATCTGGTTAGATACCATATTTCTAAGATTTTCAGGGCCGAGTACAATAACCTCAGTTTTATCTGAATTAAGAAGCAGAAAGTTAGCGGCCATCCAGGTCTTTATGTCTTTAAGACATTCCTGCAGTTTAACTAATTGGTGTGTGTTATCTGGCTTCATGGACAGATAACCACACACAAACACACACACCCACAAAAACCCAAAACCACACACACACACACAAACACACACACACACACACACACACACACACACACACTTTTTAAGAATAAGTAAAACATGAACAAGCCAATAAGAATAAAGAAATAAAAATATCACAGTTCTGCAGATACCTCGTTTTATCCGACCACCAGTCCAGCCTCCTCTCCCAGTTCCTGATAAAAGCCACAAGAAAACCAGTCAAACAGACTCCGTCTGATTCTGACCAGGATTCCCCACCGTTGACAGTTTGGTTTTTTCTGTCATCAGTACCAAACAGCATGTATTTGGAAACACGACCAGTGAAACCAGTGCACGTATGTACTCTGAACTGGTTCCACAGTGGAACTGACGTTTCAAACCTTGCAGGGCTTCAAACTCCTCAGATTGTGTCACAGCTTTAGTTTCAGGCACAGCTGCTTCAAGGCTGTCAGTCACTACTGTCTCACATTTTTACTGAACAAAGAGTAAAGCAGCACGGAGGAACTCCAGTTTGAGTAACCAGACCAGTCTGACTCATCACACCAACACACTGCAGTGTTAAACGATCATGTTAGGATTTCACAGCTCTGCTCACAGCACTTCCCTCCAGCAGCCTGAGGAAACATGCAACAATGTGTCCATCGTGTGAAACATGTTGGTCAAATGGGTTTCAAAGATTATCTTTGAAACCCAACAAACCGAACACGTTCCAGTCACAGACACTGCAGCTCATGTTCCCCATCAAATACATCAGGTTTGTTTTTTTCAAAACACACTGGAATCTGTCTCCACATGATGATATCAAACAGCAGGTTTCAGTCCAGCACTCGTGCTGAGCACACAACAGGAAACAACGTTACACTGTAATAGAAAACCAGTGAAATAAATGGTACAATACTGGAAACTGTCGAATGCTCGCTTTAGTTTTATGACCAGCGTAAAATTCTTTGGTCACAATGAAGAAAATTGTACTTTTATGTAACTGGCTGCTCCATTCTGCATGCAGAACTGCTGGGGCAACAGACTGAACCAGAGTCTGATACTCATATAATCAAACTATTATTCTGGTATTTCAGCACAAAAGCAACAAAGAAACCTCACTGCAACTGTTGACAAGTCTGTAAAACATTCCTGCCATATTCATCAATGTCATCCTTATGGATAGAGCTGGGTGTCATCTGCACTTCAGTGAGAACACGTGCTATACTTGCTAATGACACTGCCTAAGAGAAGCATGTATGATGTAGACAGAACCCTGTGGAACTCCATAATAACCTTTACTAGTTACATTAACAATTTGCAGGCTGTTAGATACGATTCAAACCCTGCAGCACCAGTGCAACACACACACACACACACACACACACACACACACACACACACACACACACACACACACACACTTTAAGCACCACTATTACAATAAATACAATGAACAAGCCAATAAGAATAAAGAAATAAAAATATCACAGTTCTGCAGATACCTCGTTTTATCCGACCACCAGTCCAGCCTCCTCTCCCAGTTCCTGATAAAAGCCACAAGAAAACCAGTCAAACAGACTCCGTCTGATTCTGACCAGGATTCCCCACCGTTGACAGTTTGGTTTTTTCTGTCATCAGTACCAAACAGCATGTATTTGGAAACACGACCAGTGAAACCAGTGCACGTATGTACTCTGAACTGGTTCCACAGTGGAACTGACGTTTCAAACCTTGCAGGGCTTCAAACTCCTCAGATTGTGTCACAGCTTTAGTTTCAGGCACAGCTGCTTCAAGGCTGTCAGTCACTACTGTCTCACATTTTTACTGAACAAAGAGTAAAGCAGCACGGAGGAACTCCAGTTTGAGTAACCAGACCAGTCTGACTCATCACACCAACACACTGCAGTGTTAAACGATCATGTTAGGATTTCACAGCTCTGCTCACAGCACTTCCCTCCAGCAGCCTGAGGAAACATGCAACAATGTGTCCATCGTGTGAAACATGTTGGTCAAATGGGTTTCAAAGATTATCTTTGAAACCCAACAAACCGAACACGTTCCAGTCACAGACACTGCAGCTCATGTTCCCCATCAAATACATCAGGTTTGTTTTTTTCAAAACACACTGGAATCTGTCTCCACATGATGATATCAAACAGCAGGTTTCAGTCCAGCACTCGTGCTGAGCACACAACAGGAAACAACGTTACACTGTAATAGAAAACCAGTGAAATAAATGGTACAATACTGGAAACTGTCGAATGCTCGCTTTAGTTTTATGACCAGCGTAAAATTCTTTGGTCACAATGAAGAAAATTGTACTTTTATGTAACTGGCTGCTCCATTCTGCATGCAGAACTGCTGGGGCAACAGACTGAACCAGAGTCTGATACTCATATAATCAAACTATTATTCTGGTATTTCAGCACAAAAGCAACAAAGAAACCTCACTGCAACTGTTGACAAGTCTGTAAAACATTCCTGCCATATTCATCAATGTCATCCTTATGGATAGAGCTGGGTGTCATCTGCACTTCAGTGAGAACACGTGCTATACTTGCTAATGACACTGCCTAAGAGAAGCATGTATGATGTAGACAGAACCCTGTGGAACTCCATAATAACCTTTACTAGTTACATTAACAATTTGCAGGCTGTTAGATACGATTCAAACCCTGCAGCACCGGTGCAACATTGGCTACTGTACTAATGCTGCATGTAAAGACCAACAGGGGGCTCTAAGCTAGTGTACTCCTGAGCCCAGCTAAACAGGACAGGTTAGGCCATCTGATATAAAAACCTCGATAAAATCAAACATATCGTAATAAATAAGATTTCCATAGCGGATCAATCAAAGCCCAGGCTAACAATGACACTCAGGAGATGTACTCGACATGAATTATGCAGCACGTCTACCCAACAGACCGGAATAACACGATCTGCCAACTGAGCCGAGTGAAAAGTAGTGGGCGGACGGCTGGATCGAGGCATTGAAGAATCTCAGGAATGCGATGTATGCTGACAGGATAAGAGCGTGGACTCCTGATCGCACGTTATGCAATGGAAGCCATTTGCTGCTCTGCTTTTGTTGACACAAGGGAACAAAAGTCATATTTACATGTTCAGAAGGAACATGGCTTCACACCAACGTGACTCAAAATCCAGAACTTTGGTAGGGAATCATATCCAGTTCTTACATCAACACCATTATCAGAGCACACGGCAATATGACAGCATCCTAAAAACCTGTTTAAAATGGGTGCTCTCCCATTTTAAACAGGTTTTTAGGATGTGCTGCCGTCGGACGCCCGGCCTGCCGTCGGACGCCCGGCCTGCCGTCGGACGCCCGGCCTGCCGTAGGACGCCCGGCCTGCCGTAGGACATGCTTCATTCTCCTGTCTCTGATCAAGGCTTTATCTGTGCTTCAACTTTCAGATGGAGTGTTACTTTCAAGCAGTGCACGATGCTGCTTTCAGAGTAATCATGATGTAGTGCAGTGGTTCCCAAAGTGGCGGGCAGAGCCATTGCAGGGGGGGCGCAGTATGATTTTTATAAGAAAACACTGCTAGTATAATGGACACAAACGCAAAGCAGAGGTTGAAGCATCGTCAAAGATGCTTCCAAGCCAAAGACTAGAAGAGCAGCTGTCGTGCCGACAGGAGTTTCCCCTGCGTGGGGAGCAGCGCTGGGCTCTCCAAATCACGGACAAACAGGATCCCACATTCTTGATTTTTAGTTCACAAACACTTCTTATAACAACTAACTACTCCTGAAACTTTGGAGATGTTAGCACTTTGTACAGTTACAGGAGGATAAAAGTAATTATCGGGCAAAATGTCCTTCGTTTGTTAAAATAGTCCCGTCCAACACCACGTGAGAACAATAAATATATAATTTTCTGTTGTAACCCTCAAACTGAATGGTATGGAGGCCTGTTTCCACCACTAAAAAAAAAAAAAGTATCCACATAACTCCAAATTTCGAGTTAGGTGGATACTTTTTTAGGTGGATTCACTTCTACGTGAATGGCGTCATTTCCTTGTTACCCAGAAGCTGAAGCCCTCAGCTACAAATGCTACAGCTAAGCTACCAGGATTACAGTCATGAATGCACAAATTGCTGATTATTTTCAGCTTGGCTTCACAAATGATGAAATCCTTGTGTTATTAGCTGAATTATTAGCGTTACTATCAGCAACCGACCCGGTTTTGAGTGCGCGTTCCACGTGGATTACTGATTGACAGAGCAAATGACTCGAAATTTGGAGTTATGGATACTTCTTTTGTTGTTGTTGGCTTCCACAGAATGGCAATGTAACGACACTCACCATTTACAAAACTAAAACATCACTACTTCCCCGTCTAACTCTCTATAATGCAGTAAACTGGATCCCGTGTCCAGCCACTGACGCAGGATTAACACATTGTGTCGGTGATACCGACCTTGGCACAAACACGGATCCTGCCACAGTTTGTTCCCCGCTTCAAATCATGGACACACTGTATCCCACAGTTTGAGGTTTTTAAACCCACTTTGCACACAGAGACATTTTTGGAAAAATGTATTGACAGTGATGTTGAATATTCTTGTAAAATTAAGGAGGGCCTAGCAAAAAAGGTTTGGGAACCACTGACGGCATCAGGACCTTCCACGTGTTTTTCATGCGAGCACACAAAGGAACCGTGGTGGTTCCTCTCAGCATGTCATCAAAAAGGAAACGGTAACACACAGAAAGCCTCCCCTCCATTCATGTCTATATGAACCACACATAGAAAAGTGTGTGAGCCAACAAACTCACATAGCTTCAGATATGACGTTCCCTCTGTACAAACACACTGTGTAAAGTACACTAGTTTTTCCCCGTTTCCACTGTGATGATGGAAAACCCTTTAAATATTTAGACATTTTTGGGCTCTGGGAAATTTTTACTAATATAAAACCTGCACAGATTCCTGACCTGATCTGTTTCACAGATGCTTCTTTGATACTGCCAATGCTAACGTCAGCACACGCCTGGATGAACGGGAGGGCAGTCGGGCTGAGTGCATTCGTCCCATTGCTGTGTTGTGATCCAGGTAATCATTTACTATCCTTCACAGGAAGCAAATCCTGGAAGTTCACCTGGAACGTTCGGGCGCAGCACCGGTGGCCTTGTATTGGCTGCAGCTCTGTATTAGGATGGAATTGACCATTTAAGTAGGTCGTAATGTGGCAGTTGTTGGTCACACTGATATGACAAAGAGAAACAGGCTCTAGGAGGAGGATGTGCGACAGCTAAAAGCTGTGCACACACACTTGTTGCTGATACGTCACTACAGTGCAGGACTTGTGTGACTGGACTGTATCCACACTGCTGGTTCGGTATGCTGACGGACACTCTGGCACATTTATTTGTGCCTCCCATTTTTGAGTTACTGACCAACAGACGCTTCTTCCTCTCACCTTAAACCGGTTGCTTCATGTTCACTCTGTGTTTCTTTGTTTCATGGTGAAGAGCAACAGAAGCTGATTGATGCATTTCCTTTGCTGAAGCTCTGATACTGAGGTTTGTGCTGAGCAGTGACAGCTGTGTACCAGGTAATATCCCAGGAGGCGTTTTTCTTACACTGAAGGTTAACACACAAAATCAGAAAGCTGTCCACCGTCCAAACAGAAGTTGATGCTCGCCGAGTGTCAGACAGACGTGAGACTAGCTGCAGTGTACAAGTCTACGGTTTCTATGGCTGCTGTTGTATGTCCTGTGTTTTGGCACAGCACAGAGCCATGTGACTCGGTTACAGTCTGTACCATGAATGTGACTCAAACAGCATTAGCAGCTAACCAACAGTCAAAGCTAACCAGCAGCTGCTTTCATAATGTCCATCATCAGAAACAGTCTGATGGAGCTTCACATGCTCACCTGCATCTCCAGATGCTGAGCTTAAGTTCTGAGGAGACTGATTTAGGTCACAAGGACTAATTGTTTGTTCATGTTAAGACTGACACACATAGGTTGTGTGCTTGTAGGGAAGCGTCTGCAGTGACATCACCAGAGAGCCTAAAGTTCATCCTCTGATGAAACCTGGGAAGAGAACTCTGAAACTGGCACGCTGGCTTTGCCACATCGCGTTTTTATCAGCTGTAGACGGGAAACACGGATGGAACTTCCAGGTGGGAAAAAGTGTCTTCAATCTGCAGCCAGATGACTGTGGTGATCGAAATATTGATTAAAATAAGCTCATGGGAAAACGTTTCTCTTGCAGTCTGTGAGCATCTTCCTTCTTTGTTTTTGGGCTCTGTCACTGACTTTGGGTCGTACTGAATAAAAAAATAGGTCTGCTTTATAAATCTGTGTCATTCTGTGTTCCAGAAGCACATACTTTGGCTGCATGGGGAACATCTACCTTTGGTTCCGCGTGTCATTCGTTCTTAAAATCTCAGACTGCTGACAGGACAGAAGACGAGGCCAAAGGCAAACAAACGTCCTGGCACACGAACAGCCAAAAACACTAACTCGTCCACACACACGCAGACTGGCAGCGTGCCCACCAACTTCTCATGCTTACACAAAAGATGTGTTTTCAAATCAACGCTCTCGAAAGTCCTTTACTTCATTTTGGCGGACTTTCAAATCCCAAGTTTGCAGAAGTCCCTCCATGCAGCGAGTCATGCGTGGCGTGGGTAATGTAAATCTCACGGGGCATCGTGAACACGCAGTAACAGATGGAGGCATTGTGAGGAGCAGACAGAAGAAACGCGAACTTCGTGGAGAGTGCGCGTTTGTACGTGTTTCTGATGGCGTCATCCTTTAGCCATCCCTCACAGACTGTCCACGGAGACCGAGAGCAAAGACACGACGCGTTTGCCGTGAAACTAACAGATGGTTTGGTTCCTCTGAATATTTGCCACAACACTGACTGCTGTTCTAAGTCTGCTCCTAAAATCTGAGGCAACATGGAAGCATCAGTGTGTCCGGGCTCCTCCCAGCTGCTCCACAGATCCCGTTTAGCTTCTCGTCATCAAACATCTTCATCACAACATCTTCATCACAACATCTCATCAGAAGTTCAACAAACTGTTTCAAACGCTTTAAGGCGTAAAAGCAGCGCTTGGCACCGAGGCGGCTGCGGTCACAGTAGCGCTCCCCGCGTCTTTCTTCGTGCTGGACACGAAGGGAAAAGTTCCCGAGCGCCGGGAACAAGTTCGGGAACGTTCGGCGCGTTCAGACAAACAAGAGGACCGAACCTTTGTTTAAACTCTCGTGTTCGGCCCACAGCGAGACACACCGACAGGCCCGTGGGCTTCTAGCATCCACACAAAAAGTCTGAAAGCGAAGGAAACGTGAGACAAAGTAAAGACGCGACCGAAGCACTTACTTTGCTCTTGACTTCAGCAGACAGGCCGTAGGCTGGTCCCTTATTAAAGTGAGTCATCGTGGCGCTTTTGTAACCCACGGGATTACTCGCAAAGTCCGCGGAGTCGTCTGTGGAAAAAACGGATTCTCAGCGACTGTTTCGGCCCGACGGGAGCTCAAGCAGTGCGCGAGGCGAGAGCACGGTCAGCCCCCCGCCTCCTGTCCCCTCCCCTCAGTATGGGCTGCATCCTGAAAGCCCTGGATGAGTACAACTTCCACACATGACCAAAACTTTCCACACCGGGATCGTTTTTAGGAATCCTGTTCAGCTCAGCTTTGGTCTGCAGGCTGGCTGAAAACGAAAAGCTGGTGCAGCTTTAACCAAGTCCCACAGCACCCGAGAAACACACAGATCTCACCCGCTCCTTTCCCCGCCGTGCCGTGGAAGCAGAGGCTGCGCGTGGGCTTACTAACAGGCCTCGCTGCGTTCAGCTTCATGAGACACACGCGTGTGTACTGTCAGGGAAAACATGCTAACCCACGTGCACTGTGGTGATCCTGGAATGTGCGGGTGGACATGGTGTCCATCTTTCTCCTCTCATGCAGGGACTCGTGCTCGGTGTGGGCTCCACAGCCATCACACGTGATGCCACGTCGGACAGATAACGATCAACCTCCCCAGTGATGCGCAGGTGCAGCAGTTTCACCTTCACTGCATTGTTTTCTGAGTAGTTTAATAGTAGTGAGAGTAAATAATGGGACAAACAACTCAACAATACAGACACAACATTTATTCATCACACAGCAGGAATGAGTCCGTGTGGATCGGACACTTTCACACCATTCTTCCCAGGAAAATGGATTTGGGGTATTTGTCCCTCAGAGACGACCACTGTACAAAGAAGTAGTCGGATACAGGATACAGGATCTTCCCAGTGAGTGACAACGTCTGGACACGGCAAATACTCTCAGCGTAAACTATCAGGACTTTCTTTATTCCCAGAATTCCAAGGAGGAGTCCTGCTACACACAGGGGAATGCAGGTCCCCGGGCCGTTACACAGCACCTGAAAACACAGACAGGGGGGGCGAGCACACATCCGTGGAAAGAGGTTATTCTGTACATCTGTTACAAAACTGTGTGTCATGTGACAAAGACTGGCTCAAAGGCCATTCTGGATCGGTTCATGTGCACTCCCTGTCATCACAGGACGACTCGGACATGCAGCGCAGCAGCCTCTGTTCTCACACAGCGACCTCCCCTCCTCAGGTCCTTCAGTAGAAACTGTGAGAGTCAAAGAGGGAAACCCTGACACGTCCGGTGCATGTTGGGGTTTGGAGCTTACCGAACATATTTAAGGCCAAACCCGGCTGAGCTGAACCGTCTCAAACCACAAATGCATCAGAATGTTTCAAACAGATACGCGTTTGACTCACCGAGGACTGCGTTCAGTGAGACAAAGGGAGGGGGCTGAGTAAGTACGAGGCCTCAGCACTGAAGGAGGCTGGTGGAGTTTACAGGAAAGCTGCCGTGGAGTCTGGAGAAGTAATCATACAGCTCCTCTGCATGCACAGAGCCCCACTCTGCAGTCAGCTTACACCCACACCTCTCAGAGCCGTCTGTTTCCCTGCACAAACCTTACAGCAGCAGGGCTGCAGCGATAAGTTGATCAGAAAATGATCCTTTGCTTCAACGCTTCGTTTAGCGCTCGGCGCCGTCGCCACGTAAGCGCCAGCGTTTCAGCTGCGACTAAAACAGACCTGAAACAGCCAGCGTTTGAACAGAAGCAGTTTTTCAGCAGAAACAAATGTTTTTGTAAAGCGAAACCAGTGAGAAGCCGTTTTCTCTCCATTTACTGTCGCTCATTAACAACACAACAGTATTTGTGACTCAAATATAACGGATGGAATATTCCGTTGGTAACATGCCTTCAGCTGCAGCGTGCTAACCACCGCTGTGTGAGCCACTGTTCACTACAGTCTGCTCCACTCACCATGTCCGGTCTGAGCCTGAACACCAGAGGCAGGGAATAGCGCAGGGCATCGAGAGTGCTGACGACAGACGAGCTCCAGGACTGGTGCACCTCGCGGCTCCGTGGGATCCGACAGATGGTGAACTGAGGAACAAACACGTGTGCGTCACATTCGTCTGAATTTGACATTAGATGTTTAAATGGATTCACTGAGCTGTAAGCTGACAGGGACTGAAGACAAACAGAAACCAACCACACGCCTGGACCTGTGAGACACACGAGGACGTGCTTCTGTAGGGATGATCTGATATCCTCGTGTTGGTGTTGTTCCCAGACCATCATGAAAATGTTGTTCCAGGTTCAGCATTGCAAGTGACCAATCACATTGTTGTGACGTTATTCTTTTGCACGCCAAGCCATTCGTGCATTTCTGAAATTCCAATGTTGCGAGGACAATATCAGTTCTGCTCAGCGTTTATTAAAGGGTCAGGGTCTGTTGATCGGCGGACAGAGGCGGTTTCTCGCAGCTTAACTACAGTTTTTTGTTTTACGCCGGTTTTTCCCAAAGTCGCAAAAGTATGACGTCACAACATTCTGATTGGTCACTTGCAATGTTGATCCTGGAACAACATTTTCATGATGATCTGGGAACAACACCAACACGAGGATATCAGATCGTGCGCTTCTGTAGACAGCTTAAACCACACAGTAACAGGATTACTTCAGAAACGCTGGTGGCCAACAGGCCAAACTTTACTTTCTGTTTTGCTGATGTGCTCTTTGCCTGGCAGTGGAGTACTGTCACAGTGTGATACTTTCCTGAAGGACAGGAAATAAGTAACTCTTCCAGTGTGTGAGCCTGCTGTGTCAGGACTCTCCTGCCTATGATGATGCAGTCCTGTGGGAGCAGCAAGTCCTCTGCAGAGTCCAGCGGTGGCACGCTTTGCTGTATCTGAACCTCTGCACTGTGCTTGGGTGCAGCTGCTGGGCCATGGAGACCACAGAGCTCAGTGAGCTCTCGCTGTGCATCACCACACTGCTGTCATCAGTAACACTGAGTTAAAACCAAAAGCTCCATCATGCGTACCTGTGAGTCCGACTGTTGTTTGAGGCTTTCAAACGTGCAAATTTTCTCCTCGCTCATCCTGTCTGTGTCTGCGAGGACATAGTGTCGAGGTGTGTAGGCTGCAGACATGCACTGCAGCAGGTGCAGGACCTCTGTGGTATGACCACCTACAAATCAGAAAGAAGCACAGCAGCAGTTACAAGGTTAGCCACGACCTGGAGGACACTGAACTACACGCTCATCTTTAGATGGACACTTAATAAAGACAGACATTCAATTTGATTTAGAAAGTATGTTTCATCCCAGCATGAGTTCAAACAGGTCAGTGCGTGCTGGGCGTGAAGCGGCAGCGAGGACACACCACAGGACATCACTGACAGTGTTGGACGTGCACGTGGCCAGAAACAGCCAGGAGTCTGCTCAGCATCTAGGACCAACAGCTCTATAAAGCATCATTATCACTTTGAACTTCACATCA
>NW_024582622.1:136477-170464 GCF_018398535.1 Haplochromis burtoni
AAATAGAAGAAAATACAAAACATTAAACATGTTAACAACACAAAAGCCATATTAAACGCAGACTACTTTAGGCCCGGAAGTAGGATTCGTCACGTCATCACTTAACGACCGGATCATCATATGACCCCTGCAGAAGCAGCTTTCTCATGCTGTCTATAGTATATGTGCTATTACTGCATGTCATTAGCCTTTGGAGTCTCTCTCCCATACTTTAGTCCAGTGATCCTGGTTCTGTTTGAGGTCACTTCCTGTTAAAAGGGAGCTTTTTGTCTCACTGTCACCAAGTGCTCGCTCATAGGGGATCATTTGATTGTTGTGGTTTCTCGCTAACACCGTAGGGTCGTTACATGTGAAGGTAACTGCTGTTGTAAATTGACTGTATATAACTAAGACTGAGCTGCAGAGCTACACCCCAGGACCAGCTCTACGCTCCAGACTGTACTGGATCGTCAGCATTAAGCTGAGTATTTTCACCACTGAGACCAGGAACACTGCACATTCATTGGCTAACGGTCGTGTTGGCTGCACGTTTCAGACCTGCACCCAATTCCAGTGAGCATGCTCAGCAACACTTCTCAAGATGAAGCCTGAGTTGATACGTCAGAGCCTCCGTTTGAATCCAGCAGAGTAATGTGAATACTGCTGACTATTCCTCTCACCAAAGCACTCTGTCACTACCATGGACAGCAGGAACGCTCATGGTTATCATTTAACCAACTTTCTGATTCATCCGAATTTGGATTTTTAAATCTAATTATTCAGCTGTTACCTAACAGGGACAAACTACAGCTGACAGAAACTGAAGACAAGAATACAAACACATCACACAGCGATGGGCCTGTGATGCACACGAGCACACAGTTGTTACCCCAACATCAAGAACTGCACTGAGAAGCAGGACCACGCAGTACAGAACAAGGAAAGGAAGCAAACTAGTGCGAGATGTGTCTAAAGACCCAGGAACAACTGCAGAGACACTAGTGACTGTTGGGAATTGTAGTCTCACACATGACAGCCACTAGAAACCTACACAGGAATGGACTGTAGGGTTTCAGAAGGAAAAACGTCACCTTGGAGCCGGACAAAGCTCATGCATACTGGAAGTGCATCCTTTGGTGAGATGAGCTCTCCCCGTAGAGATGCTGCTGACGTTTGGAGAAAGGAGCAGGCTCAGTGCTCAGATCGTACACTCGTGTCTTTAAACCAGCCCACGTGCCACAGGATGTGGCGTGAAAATCATCACAGCCCAACACCTTCACGTGGATGTGGTTCTGGTTAGACCCACTGAGAGTGAATCAGGAGATTTTCAGTGGAAAAAGGTTCTGACTGAACTGTTGATGACAAACTGACTTCATTTAAAAAGTCGCTTCAAAATCCACGTGTGAGTTTATGTTTGACGTTTCTGAATGAAGACGGAGAGAGGGGTGTCAAACATGTGGTCCGTGTGCAGCAGGAGGGCAGAGAGCAACAACCTCACACAGATGACTGACTCAACAGTTTCCCCTCATCTCAGCGTGGAAAACCAGCGGACTCACGCCTGTCACAGGTCCACGCATGCATCCAAACTGTGTTTCTTCAAGGAAATACAACTATTCCTGCCTCTAAGGACTTTTAACAACTAAATACATAGAAAATAACCAGCATCGCTTAATCTGGATGGAATTATTAAGAAAAATCCAGTATTTTGACGGATTTTCACTTCACTAATCACCAGAATGACCTTTGTGTACACTCTAGGTATGTATAGTGTGCCGGAAGCTCGGGGATGTTGTTTGTACGGTGGCGGAAGTGTCGCACTCCTGCCCGACACAAAGCAAACATGTTCAGTATCCACAGCTAAAACAGCAGATACGTGGCATGGCTAGAATTAGCATGCGTCCACGCCGTGTGCGATACAGCCACGGTGTCACAGTGTTGCTGAAACACTGTGAAACATGGCTCCATGCCCGGTGTAGCCCGGTAGCTACGGAGGCCGGCTGACGGCTGTTTGTAACGTAACAACATGAGCGCGCTTTCTCTGTGACACTTGAACGCAGCGCAGCGGGGCCGTGTTCCGCGCCGTTACCTGATCCTGCGACCACCAGAACAGTGACCCGACCCTTGCTTCCAGGCTTGCAGTTGGCACCCGTCTTCACAACGATATAAAGTCGAATGATGAAAAATAAACACAGAAGTAAAACTGCTGATGTGAACCCCAATAGCAACATCGTGACGGCTACGGCAGCCTGGCGTGCCCAAAATCAGACAGGACGTGGGGCGGTGAAGCCCTGAGTGCGGGCTGGTAGGCAGAGCCAGCTCCTGCTTGGTGTTTACTTTGTTTTTAGTTTCCACATCTATTCAGACGTCCTGGACACGTGCCTATAAATCTGCAGTGTGCTGAGGAGGTGGAGCTTATGAAAGAAAAATATACGTCGACTTTCACTTTAAATTCATTGTAATTTGTAAGTGTAATAATGATAACAATGTTATCCGTGTTTTGCACAGCGGAGGAGCGTGTCAGCACACATTTCACTGCACGTTGTACTCGTATAACTCTGAATGTGCCAAATGAAGAAGGTTGAATCTTCAATGATCGGGTTGAGCTGTGGACCTGAAAGCAGCCGTGGGCCGCTGCTGACACGCCCCTCAGTGTTCAAGACATACCAAACAAAAACGAGGAAAACAGATATTTCTGAGAATGTTTTGTTTGTTTTCATTTCAAATATTTTATAACAAGACTAAACTTTTTGATACACACATGGGTCGTCTCTGTGTGACAGGAGGCAGCACTGCTGCTGTCATTGTGTTCGTGTCTAAATCAAGCTACACATGAGTTTGTGAGTCTGTCACTGCTCTCTGCTCATAAAGAACTTATTTTAACATTGAAGTCAACAACAAAGCAACCCTCCAGGTTTCTAACACAGCACAGTCATCCACACTGAAGCCAGTTTACAGTCCCAGTGAACCTAAGCCAGGGCGCGTACCCGAGCAGCACCTCCACACAGACCACATTCAAGCCCAGGACGGTGGTGCTGTGAGGCTGCTGCACCTCTCCACAATGGTTACAAAATCAAGTTATACATTGAATAACCAACGATGTAAACTAGTAGAGCTGAAACAATCAATCAGTTACTGACTTGAAATAAAGCCAGCAGCTGTTAGAACAGCATGAACATTAAACGGGCTGGACACCCTCATAGGTAGCTGGTCCTGTCTTGACATGTCTTTGCCGTCACATGGATCAGTCCTTTCACCCTGACTTCCTTTATGTTGTACACAGTTTTACTTCTGTGACATTTTGTAGGACATTTACTTGCAGAATACGTCGTCACAGTCAGCCTTCAGTCGTGAATCAGTGTTCTGACCATCGTCCACATCCTGTTCACATTTCATACTAAGTATATGTGAGCTGTACAGAGACGGCGGCTACACTGATGGTGTTCGTGGAGCTTTTATAGCTCAAAGTGTTTGCGGCCTGGTGTGAGACAGGAAGTGGCTAGAAGATGCAAACACTGATTTTCCTGGTTCTGATGTCTTTGTTCAGGTTGACACCACTGATAGCTGACGAGACCTGTGCTGTGCAGGTTTGGGCAGTAAGAGGATTGTAAACAAGGTTAATAGGTGAGTGCTACGCAGTAACCACACTTACCTGTGCTTCTGTTCAAGACTGTTTCCTACATGATGTCAAAGGTGTCACCTGTGCATGTGATCACCGTGCTGATATATGCAAACCAATGACTTTAAAAATGTCCCAGATGAGAACGAGGCTTCTTTCACGCTGGCCAAATGAAACAGGGTTGTGACATCACTGACCTGTGATGTCGTCACCCTTTAGTAAATGTTTGATTTCTAAGGTAATCAGGAATAAGTGTTGTTGACGTGAATGCCAGCTAAGAGTCAGTGCTGTAGGCCAGACATCAGCTCTGCTGCTCTGATCGTACTGGACTAATCATGGGCCCGGAGCAGCGCTGGGCTTCCTCTGGCAGCCATGACCACCTAGTTAGTGTTGTGCTTGACCAACGCCTGTGTCTGATGACCGTTTTCATCCGGTCACATCTGTCACAGCTGGGCTGGAGACGCAGGTGCACGATCGTGCTGGTTTCAACACTTTGATCATAGAGTGATAAAAGTGCTCAGAGACAAAAACCGAGATTAAAAACTGGAATCTTTGTCTTCCACTGTGGACGTCTCGCCCTCCCGTGTTAACGCTGATGTGGAGCTACTGTGTGAATGGCAACACTGCACCACGTGGTTCATGTGCACTGCAGTTAGTTTGGCCCACTGCTCACTGATCTACAACAGTTGTAATACCAGAGTGTATATGTGTGTAAATGCACAAACACGTGCAGGTGAACCCCGTCGGCCTCACCTGGATGGTTGAGCATCAGCACATGCGCACACTGAGCTGATGTCACCAGACAGAGGCGACACAAGCGCGAGCATGAAGCCCGAGTGTAAACAAAAGCTCTGCCCTCACGTACATGACGTCACATTGTGCTGAGCAGGCAACAGTGACGTGTTTCCTGTTTCACGGTGAAACAGGAGACGGAGCTGTGGGTGATGTACAGAGAGCTTCGCTTCAGTGTTGTCTGCAGATAATATCGCCTGAAAATAACTTCCGCTTGAGTGAACGATGGCGCGAGCGAGTGTGATGACGTCACGCGGCAGAGGCTGAGCAGGACCGGGAGGGTGAGCTAGCAGCTGCGACAGCATCCCCGCGTGACACACACGGTAACATGGCATCATACGTGTGCGCGTGTCTGAGTGGGGTAAACGGGCAGCTCGTCGTGTCTCGGTAGAGGATCTGGTGCAGGTGCACGAGCACACGCGCGACCGCGTCCTTCGCGAAACCACTGTCTGCAGTCACAAGGTCGCGAGGAGAGCCGATGTCGTGTGGGGGCTCCCCGCGCGGTCACTGGGGTAGCTAGTGGAGGCCTCCTGTCCCAGCGCGCGCTCACGCACGCACGCACACAGCGTGGACGTGTTTGCTGTAGCTCTCAGAAATGTGGAACAAAGTGTGTTAAATGCGTGAAACCTGCGGATCCTTTGCTGTGTTCTTACAGACACCCGTGCTTCTGTCTCCTCCAGGCCCACTGAAGCAGCACGCAGGATGGACTCTATGTCTCTGATGAGTGGAAGCAGGAACCCCGTGTTCCTCACAGCCTCCTCCTCCCACCACGTCCAGGCCCCCCTGCTGTCCAAAGGCCTGAAGAATGGAGCTGCAGGTCCAGGAAGCTGGTGCGTGTCTGCTCAGCCTACTGTGGCCATTCTGGGATCAGGTGACTTCTCCAAGTGCCTGACCATTCGCCTGCTGCGCTGTGGCTTCCATGTGGTGGTGGGTAGCCGCCATCCCAAATTGGCAGCCCACTCATTTCCACATGTGGTGGATGTAACTCACCATGAAGATGCCGTGGGGAAGGCTAACATCGTATTCCTGGCAATCCGCCGTGAGCACTATTCTGTTGTGTGGGACCTCAAACACCTACTGGAAGGTATGTCACACACCTCTAAGTGCTTTCACACCATCACACACATACTGGACACAGTGGTTGATTTTCTTATCCCAGCATGCAGATCAAGCTACTGACCTCCCAAAGGTTTTGGTTTGAGCCGCGTCTGTGAGACTGGAGGAAATGCAAGGGCAAAGACGTCTGGGTTATCAGTGTTGGTGACCTGACTGCTGTGCTTGTGTTTGTTCTGCAGGGAAGATCCTGGTGGATGTGAGTAACAATAAGCGAGCAAACCAGTATCCAGAGTCCAACGCCGAGTATCTGGCTTCACTGCTGCCAGACTCTATCGTGGTCAAAGGCTTCAACGTCATCTCAGCCTGGGCCATGCAGCAGAGCTACCCTAAGGATGCCAGCACACAGGTGCAGTAACCGGGCCACACGTGTCCACGTCTACAGCGTGTCTTTGTCCCTGAGCTCTGCTGGAGCTTTCCTCCTGTTTAAAAACCAAAGTTTTGACCTGTGACTGTTGCTAAAATGCTCGCCCACCAGGGGTTTGTCTGTAGTGTTGTAGGGTCTTTACCTTAAAATACCACAGCCTCAACTGAGAGGTCAGCCACGTGCTCATGAATCTGACTTTGTGATACTTTGTATGTAAGGCAGAGAGTTTAAAGCTGTTGATGACACTGAGTCAGTGAAGAAATACCAGTAAGTGCTTCCTTTGGGTTAGTGGCAGCGTTCGAAATGACCTCAAAGCACACAGAACGGCTTCAATTCAACTTTATTTATACAGCAGCAGACCACAACAACATAATGTAAGGCAGACCCTACAATAATACAACCCAACAATCATGTGACCCCCTGTGAGCAGCACTTTGGTGACAGTGGGAAGGAAAAACTCCCTTTAACAGGAAGAAACCTCCAGCAGAACCAGGCTCAGGGGGGACAAAGACATGCTGTGGGAGATATCCAGAGATTAATAAGAAGCATGGGTGCAGAGAGGTCTGTAGCAGGCTCTTCAGGCTTACTGATGCTGCTGAGATGGACTCATAAAGGTCTCACAGCACCGTCCAAACAGGAGGACGCCTCTGAACCGGCCCGTCGTCTCTAACCCGCCCTCATGTTTCTCCTGTAGGTGTTCATCTGCAGTGACTCGGTGGAGGCCAGGCAGCAGATCATGGAATTAGCCCGGCAGCTCAACTTCCAGCCGGTGGACATGGGCACCCTGTCTTCTTCCCGTGATATTGAGAACATGCCTATCCAGTTGTTCCCTGGCTGGAAGGGCCCTGTTCTTGCTGCCGTGGCCCTCTCCATCTTCTTTTTCTCTTACTCGTTTATTCGAGATATAATTCACCCATATATGAAATACAAGCAGAGTGACTTCTACAAGATCCCCATAGAGATAGTGAATCGGACACTGCCTGCCGTCGCCATCACTCTCTTGGCCCTGGTGTACCTTGCAGGACAGTTAGCAGCTGCCCACCAGCTCTACTATGGCACCAAGTACAAGCATTTCCCACACTGGCTGGAAAACTGGCTGCAGAGCCGCAAACAGCTGGGCCTCCTCGCTTTTTTCCTGGCTGCTGTTCATGTCCTCTACAGTGTGTGCCTGCCTCTGAGAAGGTCTGAGAGATACCTGCTGCTCAACACTGCTTATCAGCAGGTCAGTGAAACAGCTTTTTGCACATCTTTACAAACATCAGTGCTGTTTCTGAAGATCACTTTGATTTGAATCGTTACACATTAGCAAGAGAACTGGCAACATCAAAAGTTTTCCCTTCAAATATCCAGAAACGTTACAGGTCAGCATAAGTGTCACCCTGAGGCAGCATTCACACAAGCTTCCTGTCTAACATTCACACTCCCATGGATGCATCATAGGGGGTTAGCATCTTGCCCAGACGGGGATTGAACCACCAACCGTCCTGGTTTTAACTTTTCTGTTTGTGTCACAGTAGAGACGTGTTCACGTCGGCGTTGTCTAACATCTGTGTTAAACACATGAGGAGCGATGGGAGGCTCGTGGAATAAACCAGAAACACTGTAATCTGATTGGCAGCAGCGGTAGGGTTTCTCCTGATAAACTGTAATCACTGTGACGGGCTCGTGTTCTCATGTGATGGCAGGTCCACTCGAACATGGAAAGCACGTGGAACGAGGAAGAGGTGTGGAGGGTGGAGATGTACGTTTCCTTTGGGATCATGAGTCTGGGGCTGCTGTCTCTGCTGGCTGTCACCTCCATCCCGTCTGTCCACAGCACGCTCAACTGGAGGGAGTTCGGCTTCATACAGGTACCCACAGAGTCCACCAGCCCGTCGTGTCACGTGCCTCAGAGAGTATTCTGAGTCCAGTCTAGTCTGTGTACGTGATCAGTAGTGCGTAATGGCAGCTTGTGACGAGTGTACCTGAAACCAGCTTAGCTGCTGTGAACACTTGGGGAAACGTCCTGTGACCGAGACGCTCTCTTAGACAGTCACATGACAGACTACATACGTGTAAACATGTTCTGCTGTAGTCTCGATGTTAGGGGCGTGTCTAATGTAAGTCACTGTCGTGCTGTTATGTGATCACAACAAAAGCCTGTGTCTGAGTGTTCCTGTCTTTGCTCCAGTCCACTCTGGGGTACATCGCCCTGCTCATTGCGACCTTCCACGGGCTGCTGTTTGGCTGGAAACGCGCCTTTGAGGAGGAGGCCTACCGCTTCTACCTGCCGCCCAGCTTCGTCGTAGCCCTGGCGCTCCCGGTGTGCGTCATCGTTGGGAAGCTGCTGATCCTGCTCCCCTGTGTTGCCCGCAAGCTCCACCAGATCCGCAGGGGTCAGGACAGCAGTGAGATGAGGGGCAAGCGCATGGAGCCGGTGGGCTCAGCTGCCCACGTTTCCCCTGAGAGGGTCACCATTATGTGATCGGCCTGTTCGTAGCTCCAGGTGAGGAACCGCTGTAGTGACTCTCACTGCGGGACTGTGTCTGATGACAGCTTCGTGCTGTGGACCTGTTGCTGTATCCGCTTATTCATATTGTTCCAACGATGCTGCTTCGTATTATTGTGTAGTGTTTATCAGGACATCACGTCCCTGCTTTGAGTCGCTGCTGTAACTGAAACTGCAGTTTGTACAGTACCTGCTCATCTGTGAGAACAGCTGTTTGCTCTTCTGTGACATCGCGACTGGAGTGTAGCAGAGGCGCTGTCGGTGGGCCCTGCAGCTTCGATGATGGAGGACAGCTGCAGCACATCTGCCTCTCCTCACTGTAACGCTGCACACCTGCGTTTACCTGTGTGTGTCTGCAGTGCGATCTGAGGCTGTCATTCACACATTGTTTTCCTTACAGACCGTGGTAGAAGTGTGTAACATTTGTGTGTCAGTCAGTGAAACGTGTTCCTGTGACGCTCATGTGACACACAGCTTCACACTGAGTGTTAGTTTATAGTATTTCGTTGTGTTTTTACAGTGAATGAACAGCCGGTGTCTAATCTGCAGTTAAATGAGCAGCAGCGCCCTCTGCTGTCCGGCTTCACAAACCGTACTTCTCTGTATATGTATTGAGTTTGTGAGCTTTAAGGATGAAGGAGATCTACAGCAGCTGGATCAGACGACGGGCCGGGCTGGTGATGGAGACAGGAACGGCAGACCCAAGCTCGACGTCAGAGTACAAATAAACTTTATCATGAACAAGTCTGAGTTTGCTCATTTCATTTGAATCTCGTTGTTTCTGCACACAGCTGCAAATCATTACGAGGCTCAACGACAACTCTGACAGTGGGTACCCCCCTACACGCTCAGGAGGCACGTCTGTGTGTGCGGGGGTGGATTGGTAAATAAGGAGAAAACTGATTGGCTGAATGAGGCTGGTAGCCGGGCCCACCTCAGCCGTACACTGACGTGAAGAATCTAATGCAGTTTGTGGTTAAATACGAACACAATGACAGTCAGAGAGGACCCATGTGTTTAGTGTTGCTACACAATATTTGAAATGTAAACAAACAGTTTGTTTTGTACTACTTGAACACTAAGTGTCCTCCCATGACACGGCAGCAGTGGCCCACCGAGCCTCCGACCAGCTGCTGCCCTCTAATGATGTGAACTCCAGACAAACGTGGCATAAAAAAGAATTTTAATGAAACCCATCACACCCAAATATCACGTTTCACACACTAGGATTCACAACACATTTAAGAAACATTTGGAAACTGTCACAGATGGATCAGGACGCCTGGGAGGAAACTGTCCTGGTCCCACAGGACCGACCTGACAGCAGCACAGACAGCTGAGAGGAGAATAAACCAGCTCATTTTAATGCTACAATCTGAGGACTATCACACGTATTATTTGCACAGTAGAAACATGTAGTCATAGACGCCCAGCGTTTCCATGGTTTCCTCAGCTTTGACCTGGCCTAGCGCACAGTGCTCGTTTCCTGAAGCTGAACATATTCAAACCCACAGCTGTCCACACACCCGTGCGCAGCTTCGGAGATCAAATCAGGTCTGTGGCTGCAGCTGCTCCAGGGACGACAGCAGCTCCTGGGCGCTGGGTCTGCAGGGGGGCGTTCCGTTCCAGCAGCGGCTCAGCAGAGCCCGAAACAGCCGCCCCGGCTCCGACCGGAACACCTGGTGGTCCTGAACAGGAGGCCGCAGATTGTGAGCCACCACCGCGTAGATGACGTGCTCCCTGTCGCCGGTGTAGGGCGGCTCTCTGGTGAGAAGCTGCCACAGAGTGATGCCGAAAGAAAAGATGTCCGCTTTAGGAGTCACCCTCTCGCCTCTGAGCAGCTCTGGGGCTCTGTGCGTGTACGTGCCACCCACGAGTGGCTGGTGGCTCGCGGCGCTGACCTCACAGCCAGGGTCCAGTTTGAGAGAACAGCCGAAGTCTGCGATTTTGCACACGTCCTCGCTGGTCAGCAGCACGTTAGCTGGTTTAATGTCCAGATGCACGACGCCGTGGGAGTGGAGAAACCTCAGGCCGTGAACGATGTCCGACGAGTACCTGACGCACCTGTGCTGTCCCAGCGGCTCCGTGCCAGCGTAAATGACCTGCTGGAGGTTCCTTCTGCCCACGAACTCCATCAGTATTACCCCGATGCTGCCTTCGTCTCCACACTGTGGCGGGACGCAGGTGGTGGCAGCTATTACGCGCACTATGTTGGCGTGGCGCAGGTGCGCCGCGTTCAGCTCGGCCCAGAAGCTCTGCTGGGACGCCAGCTTGTTCTTGGTGGACCTGTTGACCTTCTTCACCGCCACGGTCTCTCCGAAGTACTCCGCCTGGTAGACCGAGCCGAAGCCTCCCGAGCCCACGGGCTGCACGGAGCGCAGCTGCTTCCAGTGGATAACCGAGGACCAAAGCCGAGTGGCGATTCGGTCCAGCGGCTCGCTGAGCGGGCACTTGTAAGGTGGAGCCGTGCTTAGTCAGCGGGCTGCTGCAGGGCCCCGTGTCCAGAGAGGGGCAGAAGTCTTTGGGCAGCAGGCGGGTCAGCGGGATGGGAGACGGCATGGCACGCTGTGCACCATACTGCTCTGTAAGCCGAACAGCTACTCTGCGCTCAGCTCAGGCTTTTACGCGCTCCGCACTGCCGCCTGCTGTTCTGGAGGACGTAATGCTTCTGTTTGGGGTCACTGAGTTCATGCCGATGGTTCACCTCAGTTTACTCTATACAACAGAGCAGAGCCGGGTAAAAGGACGGCTTTGTGTGAACAACATCTGGGATAGTGAGCATAATAACATCTACGGTCATATATACGTCCCGGCGAGCCGTGTGAGCTGGTAATGTGTGCGCAGTGTTTAAAGCTGCGGATGGGGAGCCCTGCCTGAACGGTCAGTGTGGACTGAGTGTGAGGCTGGGGGAGGGTGCTCCACCGAGGAGCGTGGAGCTCACAGCCTGTCTGTTTCACTCTCTCCGACTTTTCCAGCACGCAAAAACAGATGCTCACTTTCTAACAGCCTGCTCACTGGTAACAAAGGAAAACATGGCACTGTACATTACTGTGTTTTAATGCAAGCTACTGGAACCAGTCTGATGGGTTATTCATGGGTCAGAGAGATTTTTCATGTTGTAAGGAAGCGTAACTCTCCAAAAGTTGATTCTGTTCATCTGGATGCTTTCAGTAGGAGAAACGTGTCGTCATCATCAGGTGACGTCTTCAGTCTCAGCTGACTGCAGGTTTCTCCAATGGTATAAACAGCACATTTACATAATGACTGAAACCAGCCCACTGAAGGGACAATGGGCTGGGAGGTCAGTTCATCATAATTATGCAAATTCTCATGACCATTGATCAACAACCACTGATCAAGACCTGTTTGTAAGGTTGGGGAAACCTGCAGTCTGCGTGTCAGTAACACTGTGTGTTACTGTGAGTTACTGTGTGTTACTGTAACAAAGTTCCCAGAGTGACAGGTTGAAAACAGACGAGCTGGATTCTTCTCTGTTTGATTTCTTTTATTACATTGAATAAAACATCGGAGTTGTCAACTGCAGCTCTTCTATTATAGCAGCAACATATGTGAATGAAATCAGGTTATTCTGCCAGGCAATAAATAATCTGCTTCTTTGGATGATGTCAAAGCTGCAGCATTAACATTTATTTTACACAACCTATAAACACACACAGACAAGTGTGAGCTGTATATGTATTTGTGTGTTTAGGTGATACTTTGCCTATAAAAATACAACAGTAGTTTGTAAGATAGTTGTAAAAGTAAAAAAAAGTAAAATATGAAGAACATTAAGAATTTGCAACGAGTCGATCATCGTCACAGGATGCTGTTTTTAAATGTGGCTGGATGCAGCTGACTGCTATCAGTTTCCCAGCATCAGCGTAACCTCCCAACACAACTCAGTCTGTGGACGCTCACACGCAGGTGAGTGCGGGTGGGGGGGCTATATTAAAGGCAAAGACTACAAAAGTCACAGTACAAGAAAATATATGAAGCTATAAAGTACGACTAGGCACACACATGCCAACTGTTCAGCTACACGGGATACTTTGTACAAACGATACATCTGAAGAGAAAGTGAGGAGGTCTGTAGCACCTTAAGGAGCTTTAGAAGTATGTTAGCAGCTTGATCCAATACCAAAATATATTGCAGTGTTTTTTCATAACATTCAATAAAGTTCACTGGTACCATTGAAGCTTATAAAGAAGTTTGAATTGGTCTGTGCCTCTCATTGCAGAGCATCTCCTGCCTCAGCACTTGCCAGGCGCACGCACGCACACACACGCGCACGCACACGCACGCACGCACACACGCACGCACGCACTCACACGCGCGCACACGCGCGCGCGCACACACACGCACTCTCTCTAAAATACTTGTAATCAGCTTTGATCCACTGTTATTGCTTCTCTGTACCTGGAATCTGTCGTACACTCCATAAGAGTTTTACATCACATAGTTGCAGCTTTCAGACAGAGACCACGAGGAAATCAAGTAATGTACCACACCGAGGTGTAAAAATGACAGAAGAGGACACACTCATGGAGTTATTGGAACATCTTATTTTTGGAACATCTAAACACTCTGTGACACAGTGATATTGTTAAGTAGCTTCGTTTCAGCTTCACCACGGTACACTCTGACGTAAAGCAGCGTACGAACGGTCAAAGGAGACCAATTAAGTCAAAGCTGCAAAGCAAGAGGCCTCAATGAGAAACACAGAGCAATTGTGCAAGTAAAGCAAAAATGACACTTTATAGGAAAAACACTGCCAAAAATTGTACCTGCAAAAATAAAACATTTATATTGTATTTACATGTTATTGTTCTCTAAAAGAGCTAAATATAGAATCTATACATTTGTAATAAAAGACTCGATGCTGCAGGAAATAAACGCATCCCATTTACAAAAAGTGCTAATAAAAAAGAGCGGCTTGCTAACATCTCTTGTAAAACCACAAACATTCACAAGATCCAAAGAGCAAACTTCCATAAAGGTTGGGAACATTCAGAACTCAGCTCCACGTTTCACACGACCTACAGAAATATGGTTTCCACTGGTGTTCATCTCTGCTCACTCACAAAGGAGACGGGCACTTTCTGTCATTATTCTCAGAATTCTGGAGCTCAAAGAAGAACAGTGAGGTAAATTATAACACTATTGGGTTATACAGGCATCAGGCGAGTCACCACACGTGTGTGGAAATGCTAACCTATGTGGTGGAAGGGAAGTGACGACTCAATTTCTGTGAAATTCACATTTTCTGTAGAGTGCGCAGCCCAGTAGCTCTTCAAAGGGATCAGCTGTCCAGACAGGTTCACTGGATGAAATTAAATTTGTTTATGGCTGTCAGCGCCCTGCAGGCAGGGCATGCACACAGCTACACGGAGTCAAACCATACAAGAACGTGCTGACGCTATCGCACTAAATCCCATCTATTCACCTTCAGGGCAGGTGTGGCTGACGCTCGTGGAAGTGGTGAAAGCAACAAACATGAAGCAGACTTGTCTGTGCTGTAACTGCTTGATACCAGAGTTTAAAAAAGACTCCAACCAAACGAAAAACAATTCATATCCAGCTACAAGAAATATGAAACGACATATTTATACCTTCTCATTTACAACAGAAGCCACAGTGCTGAGCATGAACCATCGTTACTGACCTTGGAAACAGCAGTTTAAACAAGACTCAACGCTTGTTTAGTAGATTCTGTGTGGGAACACTTTCCCATCTGTCAGTCTGCTGTGGCCCATCAACCAAACTTTGGTGACAGAGTAACATACGAGCTAATACGGTTTGGATATGTCAATTTAGTCCAGGGCACAAATACACAGGCATTACTCAAATACATACATTTCCCCCCATTAATCAGAAACATGTCCATGAAGAAGAAATCTTCATTCAAATGAAAAAACCTCAGAGAAACTCAAAAGCACGTCAAAGTGACGAGTGGTGACGTACCCTAACCCCACAGCGTTTCTCTGTCTACACATCACCACTCTAACTGGAACCAGTACGCCATGGGGTGTACGGTGCTTCCTTCATACTGGACACAAACATGGAGCGCACTGCCAGCTATGTTCCACGCCATCAATGCATTCATGCAGATGGAGAGAAAATGTGTTCGTGAACATCTTTGAATCGACTCCATACTCAGTTATGTACAAAACTCAGAAATCCAACCGAGAGCATCGTCTTTGGGACTTCACGTCCAGGAAATGAAGATGACGCCTGCGGCCTGTAGCCTGTATGTCTGCAGCCAGCAGATCTACAGTTTCAGTCACACTTGAATGATTCCTGAATGAAATCAAGAATTACAGATGAATACGCCCGGCCACTTAGGTCTGCCAGCAGCACGAGTTCATGTTGTCACGTAGTTACTGTGTGGACTACAGTCCGACACCGTGATGCTTCAAAGTGTGACTACAAGCTGGCACAAGGTGAGCTCTTATCCATTTGTCAAGATCTTTAACCTCCTAAGACCCGAACTCTTGCACGGCAGCATTTTTAATTTCTCTTTGATATTTGGGCTGATTGGGACCCAATGAATGTAAAAACAAAGAATTACCAGATATTTTTTTTTTTACCTTATTCTTGTTTTTAAGAAAAATCAGAGCCACACATGAGGATATTCGTCTAAAATTTTGATAGGACAGTAGCAGCATAATGTCCTCGTAAAAGGATATCAGGCCCTTGTAGAGCAAAATTGAGTATTTTGGTCTAAATAACCCAAAATGTGATGTCCACATATGTGGACGCAGGTCCTAGGAGGTTAAGCATCTTTCACTCCAAAGGTCAAGAGAACCAACAGCTAACATGGACGACGATGCATCAGCTGTGTCTGATTTATATGACTGGAACCCTTGTTGTTCAGCTGAGATCTGATGCTATTCTGAACCATGTCACGAGAACCAGCCGATTTAGGCACCTGGAGCTGAGGCAGAGTGGAGCTCCCACTCACTGCCTGCTGCTTCTGACCGAGCATCAGCCACATCAGCCCGCTCTGTGAGAAGTCATCCTTTTGATCAAAGAATTTAAAGAAACCACATTTCAATAAAAAACAATTCAAAATCGTTATAATTAAAGATCCAAAAACACTCCATGTGTTAACATCTACCAATTTGACTTTCTTTGTCCAGGATTTGAGGTTTCTACATAAATGAAAAGCACTGTGTGGATGAACTGTGACGATCTGTGACGTCAAGGACCAGAGCTGTGAATCCTTTCATTTGAACGATCATACAGGAGCAGAACTGTTTCAGTCTAACATGCTGCACACAGGTTTTCACCTCAGAGGCAGGTTTTAGGACTAAATGTCAAAGAAGTGGTTTCATCTGTAAAGACCAATTAAGCACTGCAGTAAGATGTTTCCTTATAAACAGTATTTCAGTTATTTTCACACACTGTCACAGTAAACACAGCTACGTCTCCCGGGATGTTGTTTTAGTGCTCAGATCTTCATAGATGTAGTCAGCAGAGACTAATGTACGACTAATGCCTGACCATCAAACTGATCTATTTGTCAGCTGTAGTTGTTTTAAAGGTTGTTCAGAGGATGGGTTAGGTCAGCTTTAGTATTTGTCAGCTGTAGTTGATGTTGGGTTTGCACAACACTGTGAAACGTTCCCTTCAAGTCACACTTCACAAATTAAGAAAATGCTCAACAGCCTTTTAAAAAATGGAACGACAGCCAGGATGTGACAAAGTAACCAGTAAAAACCAAAAAAACCAAAAAGCCTTCATGTCACAGTTGTATCAGCAGTGTGTTTAGCTCTTTGTTCAGAGATCACAAAGCCTGTTTGCTTTGTTAACATTTTAAATGACTGAATTGGACCTTATTATTCGTAAGATATGAACATTAGAAGTGATGCCGGCAGTTTGATGGTTCATCAATGGTAACATTTGAAACTCCCAGCATTTCTGTGTTGAATACCCAACATGTGGTCTGATCTCTCTGTATGTCATGATCATCAATCAGTCATGTTGTAGGGGTTAACATCTTCACCTACACATGAAACTGGTTTGAGACTGGGAGAAACCCAGTCTCTGGTGGTCCAACCTTGCACAGTGGCCGTCCCAGATAGATGTGGGTGCAGTGTGACATTAGTGCCAAATGAAACATGTGGGTCCATCTGCTGTGGCAGCCCCCTGAAAGAAGGAAGCAGCTGAAGATACTTTATGACACATTATCACGGTTTAGGGCCGTTTTGCCTCCTCAGGTCTTAGATACCAGATACTGAGGAAACATGGGTCACTTAAACTTCACAGCCTAGAGTCAGGTTAGTCTGTGCAAAAGACAACAGGAACTACAGTAGCAACTGAAGGGACAGCGGCAGCATCCAGGAAGCTCCACTGAGGTACCACTGTCACTATGACCAATTGTGAAACTATTTTTCTACCACTCAATAGTCTGTTTTTGACCCCAACTCAGCAGCACAGACCCTGACAGAGAGGGTGGGCGACACGTGGATGGGACTGTGTCACTGTTGGTCATTTTCTGATAACTCATCCAAAATTCACTTTCTGGTGTTACTGGATTGTCAGTGTGGAAACTGTGATCAGACCACAGATTACAGGTAACCAATGCAGAAACTCTGGTAAGTCCAAAGGCCCGACTTCCAAACACTGAGCAGGTTATGAGGGTTCATTCCCAGTTATTCTAGATGCGCCTACAGAGCTTCGTAGCAGTGACGTGATGAGTGAAGCTGACTGATGATGAATTTGGTGTCAGTAGAACAGCTGATAACACTTACGATGCAAAGAAACTGATGGATGTGCTTTCAGCAGCCAGAGGCACACTGGCTAATTTACTCTGAAACTGTGAGAAAGAAATGTTTGCTTTAAAAAGAAGAAGGAGGTACTGCTGTGAACTGCAGGCAACACTGAATGATACAGTTAAATGGAAACTTTGGTGGACAACTGTAATACTGCTGCTCAGTAACTTTGTGTATAATAGTGTGAATGAACCAGCACCTTAATGGATCCATCAACAACATGTTTGTACTGTTCTGTCAACTTCCTGTCTGAGCTCTGCGAGCAAACTGTGCTCCAATAAGACTGCACATGCTTCCCACCTTCCAATAGTAAGCTCAGGAGCAGTTGGAACTACAGACAGTATAAAAGGTGGACACGATGTGACAGAGGGGCAGGTCTGACAGTGAAGCCACGCGTTCATTGGCTAACAACTTGTGAATCACACGTCTTTAGCCAATGAGCATATCACAGATAATCCTTTTAAACACAATACTGTCATTTTTTAATTCAATGCAACCTGAAATGAGTAACTGAGCATATAAAACCCAGCAGGAAGTCTTTACAGATGTCACGTGACAGAGATTCAGGGTCTCCACGTCTATAGGACCAGAACACAGTTACAGTTTATTTCTATGGCACCTGTCAGGACAAACATCACACAGTGATGCCAGATCATAGAAACAGAAGTTCACCAAACACAAAGCTGAGTTTTTTGAAAGAGAGCACAGATCAAGAGCTCAGAGGACGTTACTGCAAACACAGCTCTCACCATCTGTTGGTCATTTAAGATGCAGGTTTAAGGCACTTCTGCACTGGCTTCAGGTTTCAGACCTGGAGTCCATGTTTTATACTGCCTCTGGCTGAAACTGGGCTTTGGGCAATCCCACGCGCTGAGCACATGGTCTTACTACTGACAGTGCAAATGTATGACACAGTAAAGCACCTGGCTGCTCACTCGAGTACAGTCAAAAAAGAAAAGTTCAGTTCTACTTTAATTAGAAATAAACGAACCATCATGGCTCCCAAAAACCTCCTGTTATACTTTGGCTCCTAAACAGAAACCCTCAAAACTACGGATGCTCTTTAAATCTTATCACATATAACGATCTTTGAAGACCAGAAATCCAAAGTGCTACATGAAGAACTGTACGCATGTATAACAAAGTCAATCAAGTGTCTGAGTCGTAACACTTATCCATGTGAATCATCTCAGTGTCAGCTCTGTTCATGTTGTTATGCAAAGCAGCCCTTTAATGTTTGCATCAAGCTTATTAATGAGCTACAGAGAAAATGGTTTGAGTCTGAGCACGACTGCTTCATGTGGTAACCAGCATGCATCTGAAGTCTCTGTAATCACGGACAGATCAGGATTTTATTCATTTCTTTTTTAAACTGCCCGAGGCAAAAAAAACAAGACTCTAAAAGAGAATAACTTACATTTGGCCCAAAACAAACCCTCATCATCAGAAAGCTGGCCTGGCTGTGTGGTGCGAGTGTGCTGCTGTCAGTGCTGTGTCTCCTGTCAGGTTAGTGTCTGCTGGTATCATGAATGGACAGATGTGCCAATTTCTTCAGTCACTTGCATCTTGTATGGCGTTTAATATGGGCATGCAGCTCTACATGTGTGTCAGTGTTTGTGAGTGGCATGTGCCGGATGTACTGGGGTCACTGAAAAGCTTGGTGGAAGCGGGGCAGTGTGGTTGGAGTGCTCAGGTTGGATATGAAGGAGGAGGAGAGCCCCTGAAGTGGACTCTCAGCAGCCTCTGAGCCCGTGGCAGCCTGAGAGGGCAGCTGAACTAGAGATGCAGGCTCTTCATTGGGTAGAAAAGTGACACCCTGCCCCCCACTGCCCCCTACCTGATTGTACGGAGGCCCGTTGAGCGGCAGGAAGTTGAAAAGCTGTGAAAAATCCATTAGAGAGGAAGATAAGGCCAAAGAGTCGCCTGCAGGTGCTGCTACTGATGTGGACATTTTGGACAGGGACATCTCCTCATTGGCTTCCTCCAGCACACCCACTTCAGGAACCAACTCAAGTTTGGAGGAGGAGAGTTGGGCTTCTTGGGCTTCAGAGGCAGAGGATGGCATACTGCTCTGCAGCTCCATCAGGTAGGTCTCCAGGTCTCCCTTAAGATTCTGCTCCCGCTCCTGTGAGGACACGGCGTATGAGGTAAAGTTGGAGCCCAGTGGGTACTTTAAAGAAAAGGGATGTGTGGGACTGGAGAAGGGCTCGGTGTCGAGGACGGGGCCTGTGTACACGTTCAGCTGGTGCAGTCTTGGCGTCAGCATTCCCGGGAGCTCCCCCTTTACGCTCCCAGACGCCAAGTCGTAGACGACGGGCTCCAGCGAATCGCCTGGCTCAGTTTTAACCCTCAGCAGTTCCCGAGCGTGGCTCTTTTTCATGTGACGCGTCAGATGGTCCTTCCTTCCAAAACGCTGGGCGCAGTACTGACAAAGGAAGTCTTTGCGTCCGGTGTGCACTACCATGTGCCGTCGCACGTCTTTACGGGTGTAAAACCGCCGCTCGCAATGCTCGCAACGATGTTTTTTCTCCTTGGTTCCACCGGAGGACTTGCCAGCATGTGTTTTGAGGTGTTCCAGAAGAACCCCAGTGCTGGGGAATGGCTGCAGGCACACTTGGCAGGTGAGGTCTCCACTGTTGGCAGCATGGAGGGCAAGGTGGCGTTTGAAACCCAGCTTCGTGTTGTAGCTCTTGCCACACTCTTGACAAGTGAATGCCTCCTTGTGTGGATCGTGAGTATGTAGGTGATTCTTTAAGTGATCCTTACGGTGGAACATTTTCTCACAGTATGAACACTTGTGGTTTTTTTCTGGCGAGTGAGTTGCCATATGCCTTGGAACACAGACACATTCTATGAGCACTCACAATTGTTGCAATCATGTTTAAAGTAGGCATGCTTTACACATAAACACAACAAACTAGAATTCAACACATCAATCTGACCACTACACAACATTACGTTACCAAAAGTGCAAAGAGAAAGCAACATGTTGCAGCCTGTTATGTACTGCTGCTTGTCTGTACCGTAGCAGCTTGTATTTGGAGACGAAAGCCTTGGTGCATTCAGGGTGGGAGCAGCGGTAGGGTCTTTCTCCTGTGTGAGAGTATGAGTGCACCTTCAACTTCTCCAGACTGTTGAAAGCCTTCTGACACTCCTGACAAGGGAAATTCTTCTTCAGCTTGCCTTCTGCTCTCTTGCGCCTCCCCAGAGGTACTGCAAGCTTGGCTTTGTCCAGGACTTGGTCACGGTGGCCCTGGGTTCCCGTGGCCATGGCACCCTAAGGCTGACCAGCTACATGGACCGATGCACGGCGCCGGACTAGTACTGATGTGATTATTCTGTCCAGTTTTATGTGTTCAGCACTGCCTGGACACAGGGGTCTGTGAGAGAGGGAGAGAAAGGGCAGAAATATCGTCAGAGCTTCAGTATAGGACAAGGCTGTAACACGGCAGGAGCTCCAATAACGACCTGCAGTGAAAATACATCAACATAGAAACGGGATAACTCCTGCAAATGATGTCAAACTGGTGACTAATAAGCACATTACACTCATCCTGCAAAATACTGGTGAAAGATGCACCCAGCATGGCAGCTGGAATAGACTCCAGGCCCCAGTAACCCTCAACTGGATAATTGGACCCTCTTCCTGTCCCCCAAATCAGAAACCATGACCAGTTTAGATTGGTAGCCCCTTCTGAACTGAAAACATGGGTGCAAATTGAATTTCTTTTGGATTTGCGCAAAAGTCTTACATACCGTCTCAAATGTATACAATGGACTACTCGTGATAATTGGTTCATTTAAAATAAGTGGTTTCCATGTCCAAACCTTACTTTTAAGTATAGTGCAAATATTTTCACTAAGGTTGAGGTAGATGTTAGGGAAAGCCATCCCAGAAGCTGAGTGTTGGCCCACTTTAGCTATTCTAAAAGAAATTCTGATGATCCAATCGTCTCCAAGCTGCTGGTTTGAGGTGAAGCTGAAAATCTGTCTTTACTATTCCATCGTATGAGCTCAGTGTTCTTGGGTTTGAAAGCCTTACTTCTCCAAACATACGTCATCGTTGCGGCCAAATACCCCATTTGGCTTGTCCATATGGGGAACTGGAAATTTCAACTCTGGCTGAAGACGGTGATTTCGGAGCACAAGCTTCTTTTTTGTTGCCATGGAGTTCCATCAGTTTCCAGTTCATGGCAGGTTTGGTGGTTCCTGTGTTCTTCCTGAACTTCCCAACCAATTTCCTCTCATCTTAAAGTGATAGTTGGGGTCTTCTTCCAGACTTGGGCAAAGTGGTGACATACAGAATAATTTGCACTGATATAATATTGTTAGAATGGTGAAGATTTAGGAATATGCAGCTGTTTAGATATGGCTCCAAGAGACCTTCCCAACACGTGTAATTCTTCTCCTTAGATGTTGACTGAGCTCCTTGGACAGTACTGGCCAGTCGAGTCCTTTATGCTGGCAAAGGGACACGACCTGTCACTCCATCACTAACATCAAGTTCTGGGCCTGATGGGTTCTGTCGACCCATCAGTAGGGATGCAAATCCAAAACAAATTCAAACGTGTGCACTCAGTTCTTGCTTGTTAAAGCCATCAAAGATGTGTGCTGTACAATCATGTCTTTGTAACTGCACAGAAACCTCTGACCACAAAATCATTTATTTAAATATTTTTGTAGGTCATGTAGAAAAGAACCACCCCAGTGGGCAGCCCTTTCATTGGCCACAGTGGCACCAGATGGCTGAGCTGTGATCAATAATGTAACTATAATTAGATCTAATAATTGTTTTATTTGGAAAAAAACAACCAGTGGACCTGAAGCCTGGCAAAGTGGAAAACTGTCTCATGGTTTGACTCATCTGTATTTTTAATTCTTTTGTGTCCTACGGGCTAAAAAGGAGTCAGACCATTGGTCTTTTTAACTAGTGCAGAGTTTAGCAGTCATGATGTGAAGGGGAATTAGTGACATGGCAAGAGAAACTTTCATACACGTCTTTTTCAGGGAAAGCTTTGTTTGTTATACCAAGATAATCCCAACTGAACCGTCTGTCAGACTTGTCTCCCTGCAGTCCAGGTATTTAAATCATATCAACAGCGTCTGAAGTGAGCAGCAGCTGAAATCCTACGTTAGACAAAAATGGGCCAACATTTCGATTTAATCACAGGTGATGTAACACACAGGGAACATGGTCTTATCCAACCGTACAGAAATATATATAGATCGATCTAATAATACTAATAACGTGACACACATGCATGTGTACTTTGTCATTTAAAAGAATGTAACATAAAACAAAGATGTGGTTATTTTAGTTTATTTGCTTACATTTCTTTAAACAGAGAAAGGTCTTATTTCTGTGTGCAGGGTCCACCAGCTAAGCCCTGTACATGAAGCTGTCCTGCTGCTGATGCGGTGAGGTGCACTGAATCCTTCAGGATCAGTAGCTAACACCGACAGCCCTTCTCTTTCTAATTACACAATCTCACACACCATTACTTTCCCCAGTTAACCAACTTGCTGGAATCTACAAAAAAGAAATAAAAGCTCCTTAGTGTGAAATCTTTAACTGTGTATTTCAAACTATTAAAAATAAAAACTATTCTGTTGTACATTCTATTCAAATTCTATTCTAAATTAGTTTTCAAACACAGACAAAGAGAAGAGTTGTTCAGTGCACACAAACAGATCACATCTTGCATTTTCATCCATTTTTGACCAAAGAAAAAATACAATTATTTTATGTCAAATTAAATTTTGCCTGATCTGCAAAGTAGTTCACGCAGCACAATAAAACCTTGGAAAATAAAAACACTGATGAATAAAGACACTGCATCACTCCTTGCACCGGATGATGGTTTGGGGCTGATACATCTATAATTAAACACATTTAGAATTTCGTTTAACTTATGAGCTGAAAATATTCACTAAATGATTCCACATAACTACACAGGAAATGCTCGGTTATTTTGTAATAATTAAGAATTAGCAGAAGAACTTTTAATGTTTATAAAAAAAAAAAACCCATAAGAAAACATCAAAAAAAGGGGGAAAAAAGGACATTTTTATGTATAACTGTTTATTTTAGAGAAGTTACAAATGTATCTACTTATTATCACTATTCTTTAGCAACATGATTAATTGTTACTACGGTCACTACTTGTGCCTGTTTGGTAAAACTTTGAAGCATTGATTCATGTTTTAGTGAAAGTGTGGAGATTCTTCTGTGCACAGTGTGCTTGAGTGTTCTGAAAGGTGCTTTCAAATAAAATGTATTATTCTTATCATCATTATTATTATTCTTTAAGCAGCTCTTTGCTTTAATCTCTGAAGGTCTGAATGAATTTATACTCTTGGAATAATCTTTATTCTTAGAAGCAAAAGGAAACTAAATGTGTCTCATTCCAACACAGAACTCTTCATCTGTAAAAGAAAAACAAATGAAATCGTTTCCGTCTGATCAGAAAGAATAAACCGCTTTAAACTTGGTGAATCGTACAGAAACAAGCAAAGCAGAAAGTTACTTTTTGGCTGATTTTAGTATCCGGTTATACCCGTTTTTAAATTCCCAGAATTTCCCTAAACTTTAATCAGTTCCTAATCGGATGAACCGGGTTGGACAGCTGTGTCTCTGCAGTCTCTTTAAGCAGCACATCGGAACTACGGGCGGGTTCAAAGCAAGCGTCGCAGAAGCGTTCACACAGACTCCGCTTTAATGTATGTGAGACAGGTACAGACAGACCGGCTCCTGATTGGACAGCACCGAACAAGTCTGTGGAAGCTTCACGTTTAAGGCACCGTAGCCTGACATATGACCGGCTGTGCACGGCGGAACAGCGACAGGCACACGTTTCATTAACAGCCCACGAAGTGTGAACCTGCCACACAAATCACACTGAGCCACGGTAACTTTAAAGACACTATGCTGGGTCGCTCGGCGCTGCCGCATTAGTTCTCCCTCCATTTTCTACTTTATCGACAAGAAACGGAGCCGCTTGTTTCGGGACGCGAGCTTCTGTGTCACACTGTGATCAATAGCGCGGAGGGGAAAACGCCATATAGTACACGGCCGCAGACAAAATGTCAGTGCGGCCGCTGCACGCTCGTGTCGCCGCTACGGTTTTGCGAGGAGATGCTTGAACCGACACGAATGTTGACACTGCGTGCGCTAAAGTGAAGTCCGCGCGGAGGAAAATGAACATTATTCCTCAGCGCGCCTGTTCGTGACGGGGCTCACGGCACTGCCATTGTTATTATATTAGAAAAATAAACCAAGTGTTCAACTTTCCTCAAGTATCCTTCACACCACCGCTTCGTGGGATCTTTAATATTCGTGAACACGCACCGTCACACTAATAACAGCAGTGACACCGCTGATTTGACATTTCTCAGTCCTTGTGCCCTGCCTTGGTTTTCTCTGTGGTCCAAAGCTGGGTACTGATTAACACTAACTTTTTCCCCAGCTCACCCCGCTCATAATTTAAATAACCCCGATATTTTAATTGAAGAACTGAGTAACCGTTTCCTTATTTTACACCAGACTTACCCCGGACGCTTTATCATCCTTTCTGTAGAGTTTTTCTTCACTTTCAACTATTTTCCGAATTTTTAATAATTTTTTTCTCATATTTTTTGCGAGACGCGGCGGGCCTGAAAATTGTTTGCTTTCTCCTCTTTCGAGCAGCCATTGTGTATGCGCTGCGATGCAACCGAACTTGGAGTTAGTCACACCCATTTAAAGTTCCGACAAGGCGCTTTTTGATTCGTGAAAGGCGCTGTCGTTTTCACTTTAGTGTCGCTTACATTGTCTGTAAATAAAACTCAAAAATTGGACTCGCCGTTAATCCCCGAAACTTCTTTTCGCCCCTGTTTTGCAAGGATACGAAACCTAACAGTCAGGGTCGGAATCCTATTGGCTCGCTGGATTATCTTTCTACGTTGCAGGTTTTTACAGCGTCTATTGGCTCATATTGACGTCAGTCCTCGGTGACGTCGCGGTGCGCCGGTGCAGTAACCAGAGGCGGCGGTAAGGTGACAGAAGGTTGCGTTATCAGTTAGCTTCGTGTTGCTCGGAGTCGCGCCAGCGTGGTTTTTGAGTCTAGCCTGGTTGTGTGTTTCCTAAAGCTGGCTCACTGCAGTGGATGTTAGCTGCTTGCACAGCTCGCTAGGCTAACGCCGGGTTCTAGAAGGCACGTTGTAACATTCAGGTAATGGTGAGTATTCCACTCACATTCAGAGCTGCTGCAAAGTTTCTGCACCGTTTGGAGACATTAAAGAAGCTTTCGCTTGATACAATATAGAAACGTACTGGGGGAGCACGCTCAGCTGCACCCACCGTCGTTAGGAAACCTGCTAATTAAATAACAAGTGCTCTTTTTAACGCTTCCGATCTCCAGGAATCATTAAAACAGTGTGTGAAAGAACTGCCTTTTAATTCGGCATGTATTTCAAACTACAAACATTTTTTTATTTCACTCATTTGTTTAATCCTGAGAAAAACTGTAAACATGATATAAAAGTCTACAAACTGATCACAACTTAATCTTTGATATCCTCAAGTTGTAAATCGACCTGTGGCATAAATAATGATGTGTTTCATCAAACTCGAGCTGCACAGTATAAACATTTTGGGGCGGGTATTACAGTAAAATGCATTGGAATGATTTCTTGGTGCACAATAGTAAATAACCACAACCACGTGTCATGTGGAAAATGTAACAATTGAAAGTGAGCTAATGTGTATTGATCTTTAAATGTTGCCCACAATAACAGTCCAGTGTTGATATAGTACCTCTGAAATGCCTGGTTCACTGCAAGACAAACGTCCATCATACATCACAATGTCTGCCGCTGAAAAAGGAAAAAACGGCCTTTGAGTAGGGCAAAAGGAGGCATGTAGGCGTCTGCCTTCCTGTGCAGTCACTGTGTTATCATTATTTCAGTTCAGTTAACTAATTCTAGTGGACACGGACACAGATGATGGATCCAAACAGGGAAGCCAGCGGCTCACTTCTGGTTGTATAGATAGGAAATTGTGACATGTAGTTAAAAAAAGCTACAATGATGACACTGAAAACAGTCACATAATTAACCAGTGGGGGACATGAACTTGACCATGTCCGTATTTTCTGTCTAGTCTATGGGTTCATGTTAAAATGCTGCCTGGAGTCACAAAGAGAAGAGGTAAATGCTTCTGAGAAAAACTAGCCTGTTTCTTTCCATCCATCCAGATTCAGATGGATCAAAATGCACGGAAAGTTCGGAACCAGGACATTAACCCCTGCATCGAAGTAAGCTCGCCGTCTGTCACGTGCTGCGCTGTGTCGGCTGTGTGCCTGCTGCTGGCACATGAGTGTTGCGGCTTTCTAATCCTGTGCTTTGAAATACTCCTTTTCTCAGGAGAGCGATGACTCCCAGAAGTGTCTGAATGCCTACAACTATGATAAAAGCATGTGCTCCACCTACTTCCAGAGATATAAGAACTGTAGGAAATACTGGGTGAGTGTAATGTTTTCATGTTTCGATTTGTTGTTGGCAAAGATCTTGAAAGATCTTCATCCTTGATGCTGCAGTGGTGACACCCACTGGATGCTCAAGGCACCACAAGTAATGAGCAACACATGTTAGCCAGCAGTATCAGTGGTTTTGGTATCTGATCGACACTAACAGGATGGACTCGATGCTTTAGTTTGTTTCTGTCCTAAGTTCGGCTCCCGCCCTTCAGAAAGCTGGCGTGTCTGTGCAAACACCTCCTCTCCTGCAGGCTGCGCTCCCTCCTCCCTGATCGGCTGTGATTAGCCGTCCTCTGTTCACGTGACTCGGCAGCACTGAGCAGAAGCATGCAGGCTGCAGTGAGTGAGAAAAGCTACTTTACACTGTAAACACGACGGAAACATCACCAAGTTCAGTAAAGACATGAAAGAGTAGAGAACAGAGCTTTGTCCTGGAACAAACGGAGAAAGGGAGTCCCTCAGACAGACTCGGACCCCCGGCACAGAGACCCGGCCACAGTTTGGTACAGTTTCATTAGGTCAGAGTACCTGCTACCAGGTCCTTTTTTTCAGTACCTACTCGGCCGGGGTTCCAAGCAATCCAAGGTGAGCCCAAAATGTGACACCAGCAGACGGCAGGCCTCCGATTGGCTGGGCAGGGACGTCACTCGATGAGTCATCACAGCATCTCCTTCACAAACCCAAAACTGACATTTTTTAAACCTGGCAACTAACATCGCCATGGTCCCCAAGTCTGACGCAAAGCTACAGGCCGAGCAGCGGGTGTATCATTGGCTCAATGTCCGCCTTTGTTGTAGCATATTACATACTAATTATATCACGGGGTGCTGTTGTGGTGCAGTCGTATCTCGCGTCACATCAGCACATTTCTCAGTTGCTCTTATGGACATGACCATAGAGGGATTTGTGTGTCTGGGATCAACTGGGAATCTTTCAGTAGGCTAACCTGTAAACCAGTACACCATGGAGCCAGAGTGAAATGGCATCAGTCAAATGTAAGCACTGAAAGTAGCCTGCTGTTGTTTCAGCTCCACGTGTGAGTAAAGGATCAACTTCCCCGATAGTGAACTCTTCAGAATATTGTCACAGCAAAGCCGTGCTTTTGTAACTGTGGAAGTCCACTGTTTGTCATTACTGTGTCACACGGCAGTGGTCACATGACCAATCTGTTTACATCTGGGTCACACATCACCAGCTGTTAGTGTGTCCTCCTCACATTCGTGTGTGTGTGTGTGCAAAGAAAAGGCCACCAAACGGGGGTTCTCTTAGTATTGGCTCACATCAACAAGCAGGGCTAGCTCACTAGGTAAGTGGTTGCCCCTTGATCAGAAGGTCGGGGGTTCGAATCCACTGAACGGCTACCCTAAGGTGCCCCTGAGCAAGGTACCGTCTGCACACGCTGCTCCCCGGGTGCTGCACTGGTGGCTGCCCACTGCTTCACTGGGTGAATGGGTTAAATGCAGAGGAGTCATTTCCCTACAGGGACTAACACATTATTATTATTATTACTATTACTATAATGTAATTAACTTCAGCCTCCTGTCACACGTCAGACTCCACAGCACAAGTGTTTCACACAGGTATGGTAACTGTGTCCTCTTGTGGTACAGAGGGCTGTGAGCGCCGATCTAAATGTAAACCTGTGGTCAGTTTGTAAAGCTGGAGGATATTTGCTGAAGTGTTTGGAGCTGTGCTGCACCGCACCTTATAAAGTGGGACACAACACCCCCTCCGCCTGTCACAGGTGGAGCTCTGATGGTTGTACGTGTGCTGTACTTGTTTCAGTCTGTCATTTTCAGCGTTGGGTTTGAGGAGCGTTGTGAGTACGAGCTGACGCTGAGGCCCAGCCTGAGGCGGTTCACTTATGTTTGTGTTGAAGCCGTGTACCTGCTGTCATTTGCAGTTTTAGCCGTTTGCTGGTTGTTGAAATAGTTTTGTGAGCTTTAGGCTGAGTTTCTGCCGTCTTTAAAAAGCGATTTACTGATCCAGCTTTAATCAAACTGAAATCAGCTTGAATCAGGAAATGATTTCTTTTTTTAAAGCCACCCTGTTGCTTACAGTTTAGAGCAGCACTGCCACTTGTGATTTGAAATGCATTGTGGGATACCTGTTCATCATACCTGGCGATAGGATGGACCTGTCTTAAACACGTAATGAATTGATGCATCAGTTAATAATTCTGAAACCAGCTGAATTGATGATTTAATCATTTCAGTTTGGCACTCAAAGCCCTCCGTGATGTCATTGTGATGTCATCGAGGTTATTTCCTCAGACCCACTGTGACCTTTACAAGCGAGACTTGAGCAGTCACACTGACTTGGTTAGAAGGTGTCGTGCTATTTATTCAGCCGTCATTATTAGCAGGTGCTGTTCTGATAATTATCTGATGTGCTTTCTTTGGCTGGTCTGTTTTGTCTTGCAGCACAACATCATGGTGCAGAGGAGAAGAGATGGTGTGAAACCTGACATGCCCACTGCTGCAGAGAGGCTGGAGATGCTTACTTCACTGGGAGGCAAACCATACTAAGAGCGAGCCCAGTCACATGCACACTGGGAAGAGCAGCTGGCCTTCAGCCTGTGGTGGAGTCAAACTACAGTTCTGTGCTCCAAAGACTCGCCTACTCAAATCCAGCTCATCAGAAACTTGGAACAGTTTTACTTTTTCTGCTTTTAGCTGCAGACTTGGTGCTGTTTAAGGATTTGACAGTAAAGATTCAATAGAAAAACACAATTTCAACCTAAGGTGAGCACAGGTGTCTTTGGATCAAATGTTATTGCTTATAAAAATCCATATCTCTTATTTTATTACTCACGACACTGTGGACTGTCTGCACACAGGGGGACCAGGTGTGGTGTCACTGTTTTCAGTGATACCTGCTGGTCTCTGATCTTTGACCTGCAGGAGTTTCACAGCATAGGTTACCTCGATGAAGTGAACCGCCTTCATAGAACAACAAACCCACCATTAGCCCTGAAGTCACCTGGATAAGCCCAAAGCCAGCTTAGCATTGCTGCTAGTCTAAAACAGCCTGTGAGGAACTAGATGCTGAGTGTTTTCTATGACCATGGTCGAGTGTGCAGCCTGTGAACCTGTAACGAGTGTTTCTGTCTCTTAATAAACATGTCTCCATTACTAATGTTTGATTTCTGGCTGTTGAAAAGTTTGATGGAGAAGAAGAAGAGCATTGTGGGAAGACTGGAAGAAACAGACCGAGATTTTTTGATAGATCTATCTCATATATAGATATATCTACGTTTTTAGAATATTTAGAATAATTTTAGATTCGGATCTTAAATTTGACAAGCATGTAAAAAAGATTTCTAAGACGGTCAAGGCTGATCTGAGTTGTTTTAAGTTAATTTGGCACTTTATACCCACTTCAGCAGCTCAGATGTTTATGCATTCTATGATATTCTCTCATTTTTCATATTGTATGACAGTTTGGACCCAAGCAGCACCAGTCAGCCTGTGGTGTCCTTATATAACCAATCTTTAAAAATAATGGATAAAAAAATCTGTTCAGTGGCATCATTGTCACATTTTAAAGAAATATTGCTACTACTTAGTTTTAAGAGTTTTAATCATTTGTGTTTTCTTAAATGTATAAATAGGATGGCCCCAGAGTGTCTCAATAGAAACATCCAGAGACAAGATAGTAATCGTATTACTAGGAGTAAGGTGAACGGCAACTGCAAGATGTTATATCGCAGATCTGCATTCGGTCAGTCAGCTTGCCATCTGTGGAACACACTTCCAACCAAAATCTAATTGATTACAGACATCAGATCCTTTACATTGAAGCTTAAAGTGTGGTTAAAGGGAAATTAGTCATTTTGAATAAGGATTTTAATTTTAGTTTAATTGTCTATTAATTAATGTAATTGTATTTATGATGTAATTTGGTTTTATGAAAATGTATGTTTTATTGTGAAATGTATCTATTTTGATTGTAAGCCCAACAAGGGACAGTTATTGAAAATTAGCAATAGCTATAAATGTACGTGCGTTACTTTCATGTTTGTACTTGGACTATGTTAAACTGCACTGTCCCTTTTAAATATATATATGTATGTATGTGTGTGTATACACACACAGGTGTGATGATGACTACAGTGTGCAGGTCGTAGGTGGAGGAGCTGACAGGAACCGCTGGGTGATGGTTTTCTACTGAACCGTAACCATGTCATCAGTCGGTCAGCCTGCTCAGTGCTGCCACCGTCATCGTGACTCGGGGTTAAACCGCGCCCCCAAAAGTCCGGAGAGTGCACGCGCACTGTTCAGGAGAGGGTGTTTTTCAGAGGTGACAGGTAGGAGCGCGTGAGTCCTCACCAAGAGAACTGTTAGCAGTCTAACAAACATTATCAGTAAAATGTCACATTCATCACCTGCAGTCAAACTCTAGTTAGCAGGCTGAGCGAGGCTAATGGATGGCAGCTTAGCTAGCTACCTGCTGCTAGCTCGGACTCGTTGAACAGAGGCGATGTGGACTGAAAGTTTCATCTATAATCCACATTAATTTGGTTCTGTTCAACGGAAACAGCATCCAATAGGTTCTGCTTTACTATGAGCGCATTTCTTCTTTGACACAGAGAAAAGAACTGCTTATAATAATAATAAGTTGTAATAGTAGCTGTGTGGTCAGGAACGTGAGACATGATGAGGTCATGTCCCTCCTTTTAGAATTGAAATTGAAATACAAAATGTTTTATGGTATAAAAATATCCTTTGTTACAAAATAGCAATAAAAACACAAGGCGTTAAAATGTTTCAATTATCCAGAGTTACTGAAACATTTTATTGCAGTTCCGTGGATTAAAAGAAATCCATAGTAATGAAATAACAGTGTTAGAACAGATAACAGCTGATATTCTTTATGTGTGCGTGCATCAGTGCATTGATCATGTAGAAAAGCCCCACTTACCAAATGTACCGGTCCAGCTAGCTTTATACTGTTGTTGGGGTTCGTATTAGTTATAGGTGCTGTTTGTATTCACATTCAGCAGAGTGCTTTTCACACCTAGTTTTAGTTTAACTATAATAACCCTAATATGCTGTTGGCGTTCTCGTCCACAGACATTGCTGTTGTCCATCATCATGAATGTGTATATTGATCTCTGCCATTCACTCGGGTAAGTTCAAGTTTCCCAGCTTTCAGTTTAGAATTCAGCGTCGAGTCGTCCAAAAGCTGTGACAGAATGACAGAATATCCCCACGGGGGTGAAAACATACATAAAGCCTGATTGTTTTAGTCATTTTTGGGCTAAATCATTAATGTGCGCCTGCTGTCAGCTCCAGTTCTTCTAAAGTGACCCTTTAATGAGTCCTCTAGCAGAGCTGTGGTATTTGGTACGAGGGCACGTGTCAGTCGGCAGTGTACTTCACTCTGGCTTTCGCCTGGATGTAGAGGAAAGTTTACCTCGGGGCCCGCCCACTTCCCTTCACCTGTGCTGATTCTCCTTTAGTCACTGTTGCTCTTGTTCACTGCAGAGTTCATTATGTATATCGCTTCATTCCTGCCATTCGGTCCCTGTTATGAAACACTTCCTGGTTCTTCTTTGGACAGTTGTTTCAGAGCATGATCTAAACGAACCTTAATAATTCATGTGGAATCAGATGAAACGAAGAACTGAACAAAAACCTGTTTCAACTGTAATTCTACTGTAGACTCTACTGTAGACTCTACTATAAACTACTGTAGATTCTACTGTAGACTCTACTGTAGAGTCTACTGTAGATTCTACTGTAGACTCTACTGTAGATTCTACTGTAAACTCTACTGTAGACTCTACTGTAGATTCTACTGTAGACTCTACTGTAGACTCTACTGTAAACTCTACTGTAGACTCTACTGTAGATTCTACTTGCTCATGGCTTTGTGTTATTGAACATCAGCTGAGTGTCAGTAGGAGCCTGTGTCAGTGTGGGACGATATTCTGAGGTTTACATTGTGAGCTACAAATGAAGGGACAGTGCATGTAATGTTAAGAAATAACTAGTAATATTGTAACAAACTGCTTCCTATAATAATAATAAGTGTGTTTCTTTTTAAGAAATCATTAGTTTAGTAATGAAGAGCACTGCTTATTGTGAAGCCCTGAGCTGTGTTATTCTCTGTGTACGGGGATGATTTCGTTCCTGTGTAAACTCTGTTTAGTGTTGTGCGTTTCCCTGAGCTTCGTCTTGTGTGTTTGCCTGACTCCGTGTCGTCCGTGTGTGTCGCTCGCCCCTCCGTCTGTCTCGTCTCCATGTTTGGATTCCCTCTCTCTCCCTCCCGTGTTGCTCTCCTGGTGTTTCTTGTCGTCTCGTTGCCTCCCTGTTTTATCCCTAATGTTATGTCAGGTGTGTGAGTCTTAGGCCCGCGTCCCTGTGCTTCCTTTTTTACTTTGACAGTCTTGCGTCTCGTGTTCAGTGTGTTCTGTTTTGTTCCCCTCTGTCTCATCGCCCCTAATTTGTCTCAGCTGTGTCCCCGTGTGTGTCCACTTCCCTCATCACCTCCTGTCTGTATATACTGGCTGTGTCCCAATTCAGGGTCTGCACGCTTGAAGTACGCGCAGTACGCACGGTTCGTACTATGAGTACGAGAAGTGCGGAAGTGAGAGGCTTGTGAAATGGGACGGTCTGGCCTCCGTCGCGCTGTTCAGGTTGCCTAGCAACCATGATACTAACCGCGAGACACGTTACATACAGCTTTGTGTGACAGAAATGAAGGAGAAAAATGTTTTGTTGGTCATTCATTTTTTTATGACATCACTTTGACTAGTATCTGAGGCTGAGACCACGGGACTGTAAACATGATTGTTGGGCTTCATTTCTGTGCTGAACAGTCATTTAAGATTAGTTAGTAAATAACAATTAGCTGATGTTGTTCATGAGACTAAAGTCATCTCACTGTGGTAATGTAAATATAATATGGCTAATATTATAGTATTGTCAGATTATTATGATATATATTACAGGATATATTACAGCAGTGAGCTTGAACTCTGGGTCAAAGATTCAAGTTGCAGTTATTTATATTTCCTGTCACCTTAAATCTTCAGTCAAAGACGAGTATCTGTGACAGTGTGTATACAGATGTATTATAAGAGACAAATATTGTTCATTTAATATGTTGTCATTACTAAATTTGTCTCAATGCTTACATATATGTGTAAAAAGCAAATGTAGGAGCTGTGATAAGTGTGTCTGATAGAATGAAGAGTAGACTGATATATGAAATATTCCTTTATTGGGTGAGAAAATCAGACCATGTCATAACTGCTGTAAGTCATACAGAATAGACATCAGAGCCTTAAACAGGCTGACGTCTGCTAAATGGGTCAAACTGGGCAGGAAGT